>NC_065526.1:9353321-9587383 GCF_006386435.1 Epinephelus moara | reverse complement strand
AACATTTAAGTGTGGAAAACATGCAAAAAAGTAAGAAATCAGGAAGGGGGCAAACACTTTTTCACACCACTGTATTTTTATCTATAAAGCAAACTTCTGGCCTAACTCTGCTCCCTTCTGTGTGTCAGCTCTGGTAGTAACCAGCTACGCTCCTCCAGGTGGTTGCTTTCTAATGTACCCTGAGTTTTAACAGATCTGGGGAAAACTGCATTCTCCTACTCTGCACCTTGGACATGGAACAATCTCCAAAAAGATATAAAATTAGAAACACTTAAATCAATCGATGAATTTACGGCCATCATAAAGAATGTGGTGACAGAGACGTGTGCTCGATTTTCTTGAATACATTTTACTGCCCATATTCCAAGACGCTTAATAGGCCAGATACAGTATTATATGTCATAAAATTGTATTAATTAATTTTGACGCCAGCAGAGGCACTCTTTATTTCAGCTGGGCACCTCTACTATACAGTTAAACACTGCAGGAAACTCTGCATTAGCAACTGCAACTATTACAGAGTTTTTGATCCAGAAGAAAAACCCAACCAATAGCAAAAATAGTTTGATTTGACACTATGCTACAGCCTGTTTTTATGATGTCAAAAGACTCCTGTTTAGCTGAGTGATAATTGCTGGGTCACATGCATGAGGACAATGAGGGAGTCTGAAAGTATAGGTGCTGCATCCTGTGTAGGAAATGGTTTGGATAAAGTGTAAGGTACCCCGGAGGGTGTGGTGATCAGACATGATCTCAGTCAGTGAAATTACTCATTCAATACCTAAATGCAACAGTTGTGCCAAAAAAAGATCCAATTTTTTTTTTTTTTTTTCCAAAACACTACGACCTCTACATCGGAGCCAGGCCTTCACGCAGGACAGGAAAACACATAATTCAAGGTCAGGAAAACACCAACACTCGCCCTGTTGCGCAAGTCCCTGCACTGATGCAAAAACAGAGCCAAAAAGGTTTCACTGGAATATTAGGTGAGCACAAATGTGTCTCAATTTTAAACCGACGGAAATGGAACACAAGTCCAAATGCAATGTGCCACTTAATCCATTTTTATTTAGGGATGGCATTACTTTGGTTGTACACTAAAACATGTCATCCCAAAATCCTCTCCTCATCCTTAATCTAAAACTAAATTGTCCGTATCAAATGACAACACTTGATAAATAAAAAAAAAAAACACTCACTATTTGGAACATAAATCACTTCTTTTCCATTTTGCTAGTCCTTCTGATTCAAAACACCAAACACCGGCCACATGCCACTTTATTAGTTTACACGTTTTGCAGCATCCAACTACAACAAACATCTCGCGTTTCCCAAACAAGCGTAAACATCTTGCTTTTCCTAACAGCAGCATCATGTGACTTCTGGTTGCTGCGAATGCTGTAGAGCTCGGTGTTGAGGGGAGCAGGAATTTAGTGCCTCTGCAGGCAAGGATGACTCAACCCTTGGATTAATGACGGACTACTAAAGTACCACTAAAGTCCTCAGTGGGAGAGAGGAGTCACAACTCTCTCGCTCTCGAGCTCACACAAACACACACAGCATAATGTCTTATTTAGTTACAACTAAAACCCCACAGCGGACGATGACTCAGACGCAGCAGAATGACTGTTAATACCCTCATTAGTCAGGTTTCCACTACAGAGCCAACAGGGCTGAAGGGCTTACGACTTATTCAGGGCATGCAACTATTGCCTCCAAAATAAAATGTGTGTGATTCCCTTAATACTAGTCTAATAGATGCTTTCTTAATTGAGCTGACTCACATGCTTGAACCTGTGTTATAAAGCTACACATGGACCTGCTGGTGAAGCAAGGTCACTTTTGACAACTGACAAAACCAGCACAGTCGGTATGTGAGATCATAGAGACATCCTTTTTAGTTTATAAAATGTCAGAAAATTGTTTACCACAATGCAAGGCTGGGTCTTCAAGTTGCAGCTTTGTCAAAGGAACACAGAGATATTCAATTTACAATGATATGAAACAGAGGAAAGCAGCAAATCGTATTAGTTTTGCCTGGTGAATGGCAATTAATCGATTAACAAAATGGTTTCAGAACTTTCTACCACCTGACTAAATGAGTGATCCTTGTGGGCGTAATGTAAATGTTTTGTAATATCGAAAATGTTGAAGAAAGGCTAAATAAAAGAAAATGAAAACCAGACTGACGTATGCCAGCAATTAGATTTTAGCTTTCAAACGTGCCAAATGATTCAGAGGCTCTGACATTCTCAAAAAAACTATCAAGAGCCAGCAAGTAAACAAATATCCATAAAACAAATAAAACAGATGCACAGAAGAACTCATATATGAGCATATAATTAAAATATGATAATTACTAACTTGTCCCTTTATGGCGTCCAGTCTATAGAAACATCAGTAGAATAAACTAATGGCAGTTGTTACATTTAGTAGAGTGCGTGGAGTATTGCACAATCATAATTTAAGCTGTAAAACACTTGGAAATGTGCTTATTGTGTTTCTAAAATGTGTTATTGCATTATTGTTATAGTGCCTGTTTGTTGAGCTGCAGTGGAAGTTAATTTTTGGAAGGTATAGCATGTGGTATTTGTGTTGATTAGGTGGGTTTGAGCCCCTCTGTCTTGTGCCATCATTGCTAACAGATGCAAACAAACTCCTGGTCCAATATCTTAAAGGTCACTGCAGTTAAAAATGTGATCCAAGCTCCCTCAGCTTCCCTGCTTGACTGTTTTTATAATGTCTTTAACGTCAAACCAGAAATGTATCTTGAGCAATCAAGTTACCATGTTAAGTAAAGGCATATAATACATAAGTGTTGGAGAAGTATGGACAAATGACACGTCCCAAACACGTGCCTCTTCTGCTGGAATCTTTCTCGTGTTTCCAACAACTCTGATTTTGAATCGGCCTATTAACACGCAGTGAACCATCCCTGCAGGCCTGCCTCCAAGAGACTCTGACAGGTGGAGCTGTAATGTACGAGGGGAAGCTCTGCTGGAGTTCTTTCACACCGTTTAAGCAATTTCCAGGTCAAACAATCTCACATGTGCAGAATGTTTTGAGCTAACACACCTCAACCATGTGGAAACCGTAGAGAAGGAGAGGAGAAAAAAATTACACTGGACGGAGGTTGTGCAGGGATGAAAGAAAGGATGAATGGCTGTATGGACAGAAGAACAGAATAAGGGAGAGATGGCTGGAAGAATTAAGTGAAGAGAAAAGAATAACTGAGACTTTATACTGAAAAAGGATATAATATTTTAAAGTTCCAACAGTGGATTTATGAGCCTCAGAGAGTGTGCTGTGTGTGTTGTGTCATTACAAAATCAAAAAGTCCTGAAATTGCTCTCGCCAAAGCCAACAGACTTCATTTACACAAACTGTAATTTTAGCACGTATATAGTCAGCATATTTTCACATCTGCGTGAATTAATGATTCCAGAGTTGGTGATTGTTGGAACAGTGGAAAGATGAGTTTTATTTTGTCTCTGTCAACTCTGAATGAAGTGCATTCTACAAAGATAAAGTTACTGACTTTGGTGATAGTAATTTCTGACTAAAAGGTCTATCTCTGTAAGGATCCTTTCCACAATTTTGTCAGACACAGGGTAATAATCTGAGCCTATCAGTGCCAAAAACAACCACCTTCACTGGACATAAATCGATGGTGCGCACATTCCCCAAGTGGTTTCATTGCAGCCTGTTTCCCAGCTGCTGGCTGTCGCGTTCTGGCTCAATACTGGACCAATTTTAAAAACTGTTGTTCCTATCAGTCGCTTAAATACATGGGAAAATAGGGTCCAGGCTTAAAGATACCAAAGTTTCTGTTTGAGACAAAAAATGTCTTCGGAGATTTTATTCTGAACGAGGATGAAAGAATGGATGAATGGTCGTATTAGGGATAGTAGCACAAAGTTTTTAAAAAAAGTCTTTGGAAATGTCAGTTTTTCTGCAAATGACCAGGTTAGTATCAAACTGGTCAGCACACACGTTTCAAGGCAGCACAAATGAATGAGGCAGCTTGCACATACAAAACACAAATTGCAAAAGGAGGCACCTGTAGTGACCTTAAGTTGGACGGTACTGATGTGCAAAGCAGTCAAATCTTGGAAAACAACCCTCTTGTGTGTAATAAAAATCCAGAACTCTGGAATTTATTTTGTTATTTCCTTAGGTGATGAATACTGTACGTAGAGAGATATTTTAAATCTGTTTCGTGTGGTTGTGTGACATGTGTGTGTATAAATGATCAGAGGTGATTTAAACGTTATAAGTCCTTCAATGTGAGCCATAAATGTTTAGCTATGGGCTCGTGTTTCCATAACACTGATGACAACGTGTGAGTGTTTTCGCTCCATCATTGTCCACCTCGGGGTCGTGTTACGTGTTTCTGTATGTGTTCATATAAGCATTTCTGTGTGTGTGAAATGGACAGAATGTGTGTGTGTGTGTACATATATATATATATATATATGTGTGTGTGTGTGTGTGTGTCTGAAGGTTTCTCTGTGCAGGGAAGCATGCAAGCAGCTGCTCTGGCCCCCCTCTTATTGGCCAGAATTTACAGTGGCTTTGGCTCCATGAAGTATTTACGAGCTCCCAAAACACCCGCTCTCACACATACATGCATTTTAGGACTCAGAAATGAAAACCTACCTAGAGTACTCTTCCTGTAACAAAAATCCCACACAGAACTTTCAGTCTAAAACACACCGACTTTGATTAGAAACCCAAACATGTGCTCTCCTAAACCTGACGAGAAACTACAGACGTACAGAACATATCTGACATCAGTCAAAGTCCCAACGCTGACCTTTAAAGGATCAGTTCACCTAATATCCAAACATGTTTTCTTTTCAGCAATATTGAGCCATTAATGTACCACAAAGTTGGAATATAGGTGTCGACAGGCCTTGCTGTGAACAGTGAACCAATTTCTGCTGAAGAGAAAGTTCTTATAAAAACTGTTCACAACACGGTCTGTTTATAATAGATTGTAATTTGATTGAACCCACCCATCAGGCTTGACTTACTTCCTCATGATAGATCTTCTAATTGAAAGCCCGTCCTCCAGATCGGCCTCATTGGCCATGAACAGCAGCCTCTTCCCTGACTGATCCACTCCCACAAAGTCTCTCTGTTCAGCTGAGAAGAAATTCACAACATCTGATTTAACACACAACAATGGAGTCTAACAGTAAGTGGCACATTTAGCAATTTATACACTTTTGCTTTGCTTACATTCATGAGGAAGCCATTTTCATATCTTTAAAGCCCCACTTCAGTGTATTATGGCATTATTATGATATTTTATATTTCAAGTCATTTCCTGACAATGTTGTTTAGACCAGTGATTCCCAACTGGTCCAGCCTGGGGTCCAGATTCCTCCTGAGTCATTAGTTCAAGATCAGCGTCATACTTGCATCTGACCACATTGTTGAGCTAGTTTGGTGTCTCTGTTGAATAGCTGTTTGTTATTCACTCACTCTACAACAGGAAACGGCACTTCAAAATAAAAACTGTGTTGGAAATTCACTGTACTTCAAAATAAAGTGCGTTTTTTTTTTTTTGCAAACTTGACATGTTTGTGAGTCACTTGTGGTCCATTCAGAATGGATCTGCAACCCACTTTTGGACCACAACCCACCAGTTGGGAACCACTGATTTAGACAAACTGTTTTTTGTGTTCAAATGTTTTTTGACAAATAACTTTATTTTGCGCTTTAAGTTTTAAAAAAGACGGTGAAGATTACATGACTACGGTAAAACCTGCAGGTCATTTGTCATTCGCCAACGTTCTGCAAGTGCAGTGTCATGCCTCTTTGCATCTGAGCAGCAAAACTGATAGTCAACGTTGTGGGCTCGCTAGTCAACTTATCTTGTATTTTGGCTACATTGAGGACGTAATGGATGTGGACCATTTGTGGATTGTATTTCTTTTCACTGACTACATCTGTGTGAGTCACAGGCAAAACAAGATGATGAGCTTTCATTTTGGGATTGTATTGGATTGTGTCTTTAGTTTTTAGACCCAGCACAGACTGTGAAACTTCAACTTTTTCACCATTGTGTACTTTGTGTAACATGGGTATGTCATCATTGACTATAGTTTGCTAAGTAAGAACTAAAGTTATTAAGCAGCCTCAACAGGATGATCAAGGCCCCTAAGAGGAAGTCCTCAATATACAGGATGGCTGACTTAACTATCAAAGATAACTATAAATCGACAGGAAATATTAATTTAAAATATGGATAATTCATTAACTTGCTGGCGTTTCAGAAGGCAGCAAACAAACTGGTTGCCCACATGAACTGTCAGTTAAGAAGTTAAGCTAAGCAGTCGTCATTCAGAAGTAACATTAGACTCATATTCATTCATATTTCCTTAAGGTGAAGGTGATGGAGAAAAATCCTCCATCTCATAACTCAGAGTGACCGCTCGCTATTCATGCTATCGCTTTGACACCAATGTGGTTGCCATGGCAATAAATTATGTCTGACTATTACCCAAACACATTTTCTGTTTGAGAAAGAACAGGAAGTAACACTGGCTGGTGTGGGGCTTTTTTAATTGGGGAGTAGGCAACTGCTGATCACGATAACAAGAAGATTAATAAAAAATTAATATATAAAGACCAATCATTTATCATATCCAAATCATGTCACAGTCTCCTGTCATTAGTTTTTCATGTTACCTGTCTTTTTCTTGCCCTTCTGGCCTGGGACTGTCTCTGTGAATTCATGGGCTTTGCTCATTAGCATGGCCAGTGTTGCATTGTGGGCTCTGAACAGATCGACCACCTCGTGAAGCGCCACGTCTGTAATCAGGTCACAGCTCACCACCAGGACGTCAGTCTGAGGAGGGAGGTTGGAAAAAGAAAGAGAATAAAGTAAGATTTATATCCAAACAAGCCTCTTTATTTCACTGTGTAGCAGTAAAATATGACTGTGCTGGACAATGATTGCTTCACCACGTTAAGAGATTTCAGGCACTCAGAGAGAGGTTTTCTGGCTCGCACTCTATTTTGGAACAAAATCTTCCCACCTGTTGTGATGTTAAAAATATTAAATATCACCCCTGCCCCCACACAAAAGCCCACAGAAATGTGCAAAATATAGTTTGACGAGTGAGTCATGTTTATAAAGTGAGGTTTCCTCACTCATAACAGTCATCTCAGCATGCATGTAGACTACACATAAATATACAGTATGTGGCGACAATGCTGCACATAAACACCTCAGGACACGAGAGCTTTGACTGTTATTTTCAATATTCAAAACAGAATTCAGCTTACTGAGCAGGATTTGAGATAAACAGACAAAGAAAGGAGAGTGAAGAAATAACTTCTTGGTCAACAGAGAGGTCGTGCAACTTTAGCATTGCCTGTATACAGGCCAAACCCACACCACCACACACACACACAATTGCATGACCTGCGTTAAAGTGACTTCAACTCTAATGAACTTTTTTTTATTTTTTTTGATAATTTGTCCAATTCTCTTAAGCTGATCTGGTGATGTTGTTTGAAAATGTGCTTTTTATTATGAAAAGATTGAATATCAGAAATCAGAATCAGAAATACTTGATTAATCCTCAGGGAGAAGTTGGGACACGTTACAGCTGCTCTTACATACAAGCATAGAGACATTGTAAGAATGGAGCAAATAAGAAGTATGTAAAAAATATAAACTATATGTATTATGCCACAATATATTAGTGTTGTCACGATACCAAAATCTTTGTTTCGGTACCGATACCAATATGAATTTCGATACTTTTCGATACTCTTCGGTACTTTCCCTAAGGAAAAGTCCTTTTGGATACAAACCTTTAGAACAATAAATAGTAGGGGTGTAACGATGCCAAAAAAAATCATGGTTCAGTAAGTACCTCGGTATGAACGTCACGGTTTGGTAACTCAAATGTTCCACCAAGTTTGTGTTGTCTCATGTTGTCTCCCTTTACGAAGCAGACTTTCTCGTCTTTTTTCATGTGCGCCAGCTGTGAATGTTGATACAGGTGTTGTCATACACACCACTTGCGCAATATGTGCTCCAATAGGAACAAGGAAGGTGTTTGTGTGCATAAATGAATTAAATAAATTAATGAATTGAATCAATTTAAAAAGTACTGGTATTTTCCAAATGCAGTATAGTACCGTTTGGAATACTCTAGTACCGCCGTACTATTTTAGTACCGGTATACCGTGCAACACTACAATATATATAACACAATATATATATAAAAATATTTTTTATTTATTTAACCCATATTTAGATCAGCGATCTCTTTTACAAGGGAGACCGGCTAAGACTGCAGCATACAAAAAAAAGTTACAGCCAAACCACACCACAATAAAAAACATAAAAGACAGGTGTAGAAATATTAGGACAACTACGCACAATGACAAGAACCAACCGATTCATTTATCCTTGTACTTATGAGAGCTTTGAAGTCAGGCAGAGAGACAAATTCACATAGTTTCAGACAGAACAGACGACAAGACTAAGTCTTGAGATCTCAGATTATAGCCACAGTCAGATCTCTGATAAAATAAGAAATACACACAAAAATGTGCATCATACTACTAAGTCTCTTAAATATAAATGCAAGAATAGTATAGATAACAATCAAATAAGAATATTATTTGAGAAGAATATTGCACAGTTTAATTAGTGCACAAATTGTGTACAGTTGTGCAGCATAAAAATATGAGTTGCGTTATCATATTTTATCTGCAATATTGCTACAAAATAACTTCCCAGCATTAAATGTACAGAAATGTCTGAAAATAATTTATTTATTTAAGCGTTTATTTGGAAGGGACAATGCATATTGATGAACAGCAGTATAAATACATGTGTAAATATCCCGGAGTTAGCAGAACTGCTAATTTACATCCGTTGTCCCTTGGCAGGTCACAGACAATTAAAAAACAAAAACAATAATTAAAACAAACAGTAAGAATAGTTCACAAGCAGACAAACAATCATACATGAAGTAAAGTACAGAGTTGGCAGTAATGCCGTAAAGTGCTATTTAAAGTGCTTCGATGGAATAAAGTGCTTTGATCGAATAAAGTGCATTTTATAAGCAGTCCGGGGGAAATAATCACCCCTACCACCAGGGGCAAACTAAGTCACTCAGACATAAATAGCCTACTGCAGGTGTTACATTTGCGTCGCATGTGCAAACAACAAAACAAGACAACAGTACAACAGTATACTTACAAAATACTCACAACAGAAAAATCACACAATATATGTACATACGTATATGTATCTGAGCACTATGAGACGCAACTAGTTATGATTATATAAAAAGTTGAAGCAGTAAGATTTACCAAATCAATGTTCATAATAAGATAGTAGAAGTTCTGAACAACAGAAAGCTATAGGACACTATAAGACCAACCAATAGCTGCCCTCTCTGCTGTAAACCTGTGTTTGCTTTCTGTATTTGAAATTCTGTTCAACTCTTTTGCACTAGTTGTAATTTCAAGGACCATTTAAGTGCTTAACAGATGAGATATCTGATGTGTTTACTTTTCAGCCTGTGTTAGCGATCAAATCTCTGAAAAAATAAGTGGGTAACATAAATCACGGCTAACTTTGCAAATACCCAAACATGTTTGTATCCAGGCCTGGTTCATTTTTCTGTCACTTTTCTGGCAGAGACTGACACAATATCCCATAAATAACTTCCTACCTCCCTCTTTTACCCAGAACAACGAGCTGGGCTGGCTGGCTTTTAGCACCTTCCTATGGACTGGTCCAAAAACAGCAGCGCTCTAACATCATAATGACAGAAAGAAAACAAAGATCTCGGTGCTTGATTTCCAAAAACTCAAATGACAAAATATACCCTTACTTAAAAGAAACTCTTCATCATTTGCTGAGGAAGGACACATGAAGATTATTCTTTTACCATTTCACCCTCAAGAGATTATTCCCGTCATAAACTCAAACTATTTTCAACATTCCAGCTATGTAATAATATGTAAACCAATCCAGGCTTTAAACTGTATATCAATACACAGCTTGTGAATTCCATAGACATATCACTTACTCTACCACCAACGACAGGGAGCACAGAACAGACATCAATCCTATTAACTGGCCTCCATGGACATTACGTCTTCATGCGTGTATGTGTGTTTACATGTGGGTGCACCCACATTTGTGTGTCTGTGTGTGCGGCATCCATCTGTCTGTCCAGTGATGAAGGCTGTCAGCGTAAGAACTAATCCCACCATTAGCACCAGCCGCCTTAATGACAGAGACATCTTTACTCTGTCTGTGACGGAGGGAAGAAGGAAAAGAAAGAGTGTGAGAGGAGGGGGGGGCAGCGTTGAATAAGAAAGACAAACACAAACAGAAAAAGAGGAACATTGGAAGTGTAAAAACACAAAGATGAATGGAGGGGTGTAGAAAAGACTGAAGCAAAAAGATAGGATGATGCGACAACACAAACAACAAAATACTGGCAAAACTTTATGTAATGCATTAACTAAATACATCAGTATACATCCATAGCATATTCTATGTATTTAAAACACAACCATCACCATAACTGTTTAACCTGAGGAGCAATAAACAAGAAGTTAAACAGTCCACTGCAGAACACGTCTTAACCTCTGTCAAAGAGGTCATGAATTTGGCTCGGTTTGTGCGTTTGTCAGCATGATTGCTTAAAAACTACTGGCCCAGTTTTCCTGAAACTTGGTGGAAGGTTGCAGCCTGGGCCAAGTAAGAAGCCATTAAATTTTGGAGCGGATAGACAAATGATTTTTTGCTATGCAACACACAATATTCACAGACTGGGCCATGATTACACATAGCAAATATTGAGGTGGCTGTGCCAAAATGGTGGGGTCGAATAGTGCTAAACAACAGTGTTGACAGAGCTGACATCATTAATGGAGGTTATCGCACAGTCTCTGGGGCGACCTGCTCTGTGTGTGTGTGTGCCTTCTGTTTCCACGATGAGGCCGTCTTGCCACTGTGGGTCGGGACATCAGCGGTGCTAACAGTCTAACAGTGCTACCAATGGCAGCACTAACAGTGTGATCATACAGTGGGTGCTCATACCATCCCGTATGAGCACCGCGCTCCTGTGCACACCCAGCCCAGGCAATGTATAGTGCAGAGTGGTGGCGATAAGACAGCCAGAGGGGACATGAATAATAGTACTTTGCTGTTAAATGAATGATCTTAATGTCGTATATTGCACCTTCAACATTGTGAAATAGGGCATGGCCTTGGCGGAGGTTTTCACTCTTTTTATTGGCCTTGTAGTTTTTTTCTGTCTCCCACATTTTTAAGAGCTGGCAATAAAATGGGAGAGGAAGCAGGAGTTCAACCTGCTTTTGCATCGCATTTGCAATTCCCAATATGAAACAGAAACTACAAAGGATTAAAGAATTCACTTGATTTTGTAAGTAATAAGCACTGTGGTTGAACGTTGAAGAGCTCCGTGTGTGTGAGTGTGTGTAGAAGGCTGGTATCAGTGGGGTCAGGGGTCGTGTAGTTGACCTGGAGGTAACTCCCCCAGCATAACCTGGTCTGGACCTGGCGACAGGAAGCTGCCACGGCAAAGCTGGAGGTGTCTGCAGGAGATCTACTGACACGGAGACCCGGGAGACCTTTCAACTCTCTCTTCCCTCTATCACACACAGGCGAGCTTGAACACATGTTCAGAAACAGAGCACACAAGTATGCGCGCCGCACACATAGAAACATGCGCCTGCACAATCCCTACACACAGACACACACTGTCAGGCGACAGCAGAGTGGAGTCAGCTGGAGAGACAGAGACACTTTGGCCTTTCAACAGCCAGGATCTCTGGACAGGTCAGGACCACACACACTGATGCACACAAACACACACATACACACGGACACACACTTATCCCTGTGGTCCAAAACTACTGCTTACACAATCTCGACCCATTTTAGTACGAATACTTTGAAACTTTGAACTCAAATTCAATATCTGTGAAGGAATCTTTTGGTGGTAACAAAAAATAAAATGGAAAGTAATAACCTCGCTTTACATCAACACCCAAGTCTGCAGCTTTATGCAGATTTCAGCTTGTTTCTTCTAATGTTTTTGCTTGGCTGATGTAGGTAACTAACGATGACAGTGTGACCTATCCTCTTGTAAAAAACTGTGACAAACTGCTCCGTATTTATTAACTGTAGAGATCGGTAATAAACAAATAAATTGGCCAAATACTTTGGAGAGTGTGAACATTTTGAAAACCTCTAAATTCTCTGTTGGGATTACACGTGTGAGTGAATGTGTCTTCCCAGGATATACTCATGGATATCATACTAATACCCGTGACATTTCATAATTCTTGATACAAATTTCAATACCACAGTAAAAATAAATAAATCCTTTGTACTCAAACATACACTCCTTTATCAAAAACATTTAAATGAAACTAAAATTCTTTATTCATCCCTGATAATCTGTCTCAGAAGCGAAGCACTAGTCTATGTGGGTGCATGAGATTTTGTGGTTGAGGACACATATGGATGTCAACAGTTTATCGTTAGTTGTGACCAATGTTGACCGGCTAGAATGTTTTTGACCAGTTACGCATGTCGGTCTATAGGTAAATTTTCCTGCTTGTCAGTTTACTGCACTGAGCACCACCTGGATCTAATGGGAGACAGATTGACAACTAGCCATCGTAACATGCGTAGCTAGCCTGGGTAGCTAGCCTTGGCTGCTCTGCATTGCGCACCACCTGGGTCTGGGGGCAGCTAGCTAATGGCGCTGCTCATTCGGCGATTACCGCTAGTACTTGTCATCGTCTTCCACGTGTTGCTATTCTTGCTTTTGTTATGTTCTTTTTTTAGCATTTATCAGCAGACTAGAGCTCTTGTAGCCGTGTATGCTGCTGCATCAAGTCCGGAAGAATTGCATCCTCAGTATCTGTGGTGCTGGAGAAAAATGAGTATCACATTTTTAGAATTTTGGCCTCGATTTGGTAGTGAAGTATCAGTTCTCATGACAACCCTGGCTTGGCTTAACATAACGTTCTTAAACTTAAACTATTGTGTGTCACAGGTAGGAGGAAAAAGGTAGCGCGAAATGGTTAAAAGATGTAAAACAAATGAAAAGAAGACAAGTCTCATCTGTTTGCCGTGTCCCTCTCCAATGAAAAGCCTCACATCCGTCTCTCAGTCTGCTCTCTCTTCACCTTTTGTCTTGGGTCTTACAAGATGACTAACATATGTAGACCAAAGGTGAGCCATTGAATCAGCAACTCCAATGTATATACAGTCCTTTTAGCCTGCATACACTCATTCTGCCAGGTGATTAAGCCTGAACAATAATACAAATGTCAAAGAGGCTTTGAGCACACAAAGCAAAAAGTGCATGTAAAGTACTCCTTTCACTAGTTTGGCTTATTGTGAAAGACCTAAGTAATAATCAGGCACATCCCTCCACTTTTGTGTAACTTTGCTGTTTGAAGAGTGAACAAAATAAAATATGCTGCTTGTAATCTCTCTTTTCAATAATCAAGAGGAATGACCTACTCTGCTCAGCCACAGTGTACACTGATTCCTGTAAGTATTTTGTTTGATAGGTTACACCAAATCCCCTCATGGGAGGGTGTTTGTGTAAAGAGATGAGTGAGTGTGTGTGTCTATACTGTACTCATGCATCAGTTTGACAGTTTGAGTGATCTCTGTGCTGGGATTTGGCAGGCCATGGTTACAGTTCCTCACTCATCACCCTCCAGTGTGCGAGTGTGTGTAACTCAATGCCTCTAATCTAGCTGGCTGCTCAAAGGATTAGGGACTCGACTATTCTCAATGGGAGCATGCTGGAGCTAGTCCTGTTTAAGTGTGTGTCTGTGTGTGTGGGTATACTATGCATCTATCGGAAAAAAATCTTGAGGGAAGAGAATAATAAGAATCTGTATGGACCCATTCAAATGCCAGAGGAAAAAACATTAAACTCACTTGTCACAACAAATTCAGCATTATAAGTCTTTGATAAATCTGTTTTCAAAAGCAAAGCCGACTGGTTTCTCTGTGAAGAATGTAATGAGCTGCCGTGGCAGGACACTTATGTCTTCAAATGTGCGTTTGATGTGGTAAGCTCTGAATAGAGACGGTATCTGGAGATTTGTCAACTGAGACTGTTGAGAGTGGGAAAGAGTTTAATGATTCATTTTTAATTTGTAGGATCACATTATTTAAAATCAATCTATGAGCCAAATTCACAGTGTTTTGTTCGATGACTGTATTGGTACTGATACTGCAGACAACTGCCAATAAAAAATGAATGCAAATGAGTGTAGTTACATAAACTTATTCAATTTTTTTTTAAAAGTTCCCCCGACACTATTCTCTGCTTTTCTTTGTCAATGCTTCATCCAGACATTTAACTTATGTTTTAAACTGCAGTACAGTAAATCCTGGAGGCTGATTTATAGTTGTGTGTAGACTCTACTCTGTCGCCAGGGCAAGTGGCCTATGTTGTTGTGAGCATTTTTAATTGTGCTGTGGTTTGTCTGTGCCGCTCTTCAATTTCACCTCCAACACGCTAGTTGGTGGTACCGTTTCTATGCCACTGTGTTAAGTTTGTGTGAAGTGTAGTAAAGTTTGATTGATTCAACGCACACAGAAAACATATTTAGCAGCAATAACTTTGAACAAAAGTATAAAATTCGGCTCCATTACAGTGCAACTCACGAGGTTCATAGACTAAACAAATGTCTTTTGCTAGTCACGCTTTCCTCACATATCAAACATGCTAACGTTATTTGCACAAGACTAAGGGATCTCAGATTTCATAAATTAGCCATGCCGTTAGCAGACTTTTCCTCTGCTCGTATTAGCCAGGATACATCACACACAAGACTTCAAATGCTATTTTGTGGGGGCTTTACTGTCTGTAGCGACTGCAGGAAACAAACTTAAAGTCGCTGAGAGCTTGGGCCTGTTTAACTTATCTGACATACCAACAAACAATTAGCTGAGATCCAAAAACACGTCAAATAAATGTATTAATGAAAAGGAATCAACTTACTGTAACATGCACAAACTTATAATTAAGATGATCACAAAAAATAATAAAAAAAAATATGGCTCCTACACTGTCTTTCAAATTTATTGCTTTATTTGCTTCTACTGAAGAAAATATTTTTTTCAGTTTACAAAAATAAACAGGAGGTCTATGTCGCCATAACATGTAGTTACATTTCTGTGAAGGTGAACGTCAGGACACAGCGTAGGATACCCATCTATGCAGAGCCTACGGCATAGATTCATTTACTGTTTTAGTGCCCACCGCAATGCAGTAAGTAAGAGTATGAAACACCCCTAAAAGCTTACATATTGAGTGAGTCATGTCAAGCTCATTACCCAGGAGATTATTAAAGAGAAAAAGCATCCAAAAGCTTGACTTCATAGATGATTGAGCAGGTTGAATTAATTTTTCCTTCCACATCACATCACAGTTTTGTGAACTTGTTATGTCTCCCTTTTTATTCCCTCCATCAAGTGTATTTCAAATACACGATTTTGGAGGGTATTTGTATATCGATTCAGAATCATAGACGACAATAGCTATGATTTTAAAGTAAACTGGTTTAGCCCCCACACCCCTAGAAATTGTAGAGACACCAAGCAGGACACAGTAATTATACTATGAAGTACAGATCTCTACAATTCAACAATACTGAGCCAACTCCATGAGAGCATTGATAGTCTAACAATAAACAAGAGCGACAGATTTAGAAATAAATCAACAGTTATAAACGCACAAAACCTCATACAAACATGTCTTCATGGTCTCAGGAGGTCAGTCGGAACCATGGCATATACTGAGGGACAACATATACCCCAACATACCCAAACACAAATGCTGCACAGATGTGCATGACTACAGGATGAGAATAAATGGTGCACTGGGTAAACTGGCAGCACGGGGAGTTTGAGTCTTAACCATGACCTCATCTGTTTAGAGAGAATCGGATGAAGGGAGGGATGGTGGGATCAGCAGGCAGGATACAGAGGGGGGTCTGGAAACTGGGGTTGGGGGTCATGGATGCCATGTCGGCAAACGTGTAAATGCGTGTGTGCCTGTGCGTGTTTGTGTGGATTCTAAAAAGGTGAAATGAGGCACTGCGGCGGCCTTGACCATTCAGGGGAGGGAAAGGCACGGATCAGTGGTCACCCAGCAGTACACACAACGCCCACCTAAACCTCCCCCTCAATCTTTGTCATTTTCCTTCTCTACCTTCAACCTCTCTCTCAATTTTTTTCTTGGGGGTCAAAATTCCACAAGAAAAAATCCCTTTCATTACGAATCACTGGCTTGAAGAACACTGGCTACTGGTAGTGGCAATGTGTAATGTATTATTGGGCTCTCTCCTTTCACTATATAATAAAGCAATACTCAGTTTATGTTCATTACAAATAACTTAACGAAATTGTCTAGCTCAAATTAAGGTTGTAATGAGTCAACAATTATTGATTAACAACACTGGGGACACTCCTGGATGAAAACAGGCGCATTTACCAAGGGGTTGCGTGGCTATATTTAAAGCACCATTACAAGTAACAAAGCTTGCATCTAGAAAAGCAAGCAACCAATAACAGCAAATGAAGTTACTCCATTTTCCTTTTATATTCTTAGATCATTGAGCTTGTGGCCGAAAACACTTAAATATGGACATTAACCTGAACAAGATAAAACAACAAATTTAAACTCTGGGACAGAAGGGTCACGGCAAACCGTTTAAATCTCTGTAATTACTGTAATTATTCAAAGTTTCAAGTTTCTATCATTTAATTATCTGACTCATAAAGAAAACGTATCTGAGAACATTTTGGTTGATGTACTTGCGAATCTTAAATCTAAAATTATTGCTAACTGTAGCTATAATAAGTACAATGCAGTATACAAAATTCCCAATGCAAACCTGAAACATCAGGCAGGAAACTGACCTTGAAAGACCATTCTGTTGGAAGGAATTTAATTCGACTGGCATGAACTTGGCTACACCCCAAAGCAGTTAAACATGGAGTCTGAGATTCCAGAGAAAGAAACAAATACACCTCTCCAATCAGTGCTCGTTCAGAGGCTCCGGTAATATTTCTGACGTTGTTTAAGTTTCGTAACTACCCTGATGTAGCTCCGTTCCTTGTGGGCGTGGAGGTGAAAGAGGGACATTAGCCTACATAGTGTTGTGTCAGCTCCAAGCCACTCTGTCTCTCATTTACAGAGCCAGGACTGAGAATGAACACCAGATATTCTTTTCAGCGCACACACAAAACAGCAGCTAGCAGTCCGTGAGGAGATATTCACTTCATTTTAAAAAGTGTATTGGATTGGAATAGCAGACTTCACCTTTAATGATAAATCCCCCGCCCTCGTGTCTACATACACAAAGATACACACACCTTGATTTTTCGCTGGATGTGTCTGAGAGCGCCTGCGGTGCCCATGTCTCCGTCTTCCTGGATATATTCCCAATCCAGATTCATCTTCGTGTCCAGCTTCATTTTAGCGTCTGTGCTCATCATCTTCTGGACCTCTTTGGTGGTGATCACTATCACCTCTGAAAACACAGTTCACAGAAAATAAGTATCACGCAACCCACACTGTAGAAAGCTGCAAAAATTGCAAATAACTGCAGTGCTCC
This sequence comes from Epinephelus moara, assembly GCF_006386435.1. Lineage (NCBI taxonomy): Eukaryota > Metazoa > Chordata > Actinopteri > Perciformes > Serranidae > Epinephelus > Epinephelus moara. The sequence goes on along the minus strand of NC_065526.1, from coordinate 9,569,704 downwards.
ATGTGTTGGAAAGCTATTTTTGTTCCTAATATAAAGACAAATTTTTCTATGGTTATGACATTTTTTTAAAATGTCCCTAGGCCTGTTATTCACAGGATAAAGAATTGTAAAATCGTTCTGTCTGATCCTTGATTGAATGAGAGAGTCCTTCAAGACCCATTAGGTGAACCAAAATGTGAATTCCTGCTCCCACACAGCTCAGAGCAATACCTTGATGAGTACAAAGCTGCCAAATAAAAAGTCCACAAGATGTCCTTTTGGCTATGATACATCCTAAACCTTAAAGGACCACTTCACCAGCTATATAACCATTTTTGTATCAGTTACTCACCATGTGTTGCCTTGCCATGTGTTTAACTGATTAATGAGGAGTGTGTCTGATGTATGTATTATGTATTTAATTTGATGCACTGAGGTAACTGGGTGACTATGTGTTGTAATGCGTGTATTTTATGTTGGTTACTATATGTTGATTGATTGTATATATGTGTATGCTGACCCCTAACTCCAAGTCAAATTTCTCTAAGGAGACCAATAAATGAACTGAATCTGAATCTGTAATGAAAACCTGTTTTTCTTGCGTGCCTCAACGGATATCGAAGAATCCAAATAACGTGAACATTCTTAATGACCTGAAGTAAATAAGGTCCTCATTTAACAACAGCAAAACTATATTAAAATGTCTGTTTACAAACTCGTGCAGGATAATTTAAGTTTCATTTAACCAGTCCCAAGCTCAGGACTTCCCAAACACATAAATTTCACTAAAAATTTACGATTTAAAACAGATCAGTACAAACAGTTACACACACGGACGAGTTGCACGCCTGGGAACTCTACTCAAGCAGAGCTCAAACGCAGGTGCATGCCCAGGCCTGCTCAGGACACACTACTCCAATGCATGGTTTTATATAGTTATAACATTTAACCTTGATTGCCTGCGTTTGGGAAGTACTGATAATATGACTGGATAAATGAGGCAGGAGTTGTGAACAGATGTTTTGATATAGCGTTGCTGTTGTTAAATGAGGATCTCTGTTACTTCATTTAATGAAACATGTTTGCATATGTTGGATTCTGTACTCAGTGTGGAGGCATGCAAGAAAAGCAAAGATTTCTTCATGAACTTAAGGTAACACATGGTGATTAATTGATATATATACAGTATAGATTGTTTTGTGGGTGAAGTATTCCTTGAAATCAGGCTAAGACCACTGCTCCCTTTTTTTTCATAAAGTTGGTAATAACATTAATAGACCACTTTATGAATCTAGAACATTGCAGAGTCCGTCTGGTTTAATTAGCCTTGTCTGCATAAAATGTTTTCTACCGGGCATTTGTTCACTCTAGCTGTGTCAGCCTAGTAAAACCAAATTGCAGGGCTTTGGCTAGCTGGCTGCACACAGTAAACTGCCGGCCACACAGGATGATTATGTATAGAAAGCTAGTTTTATTTAGGCTAGTGAGGACCTACAGGCTTTTATAACAAACAGCCCTGTTTACTGGCAAGAGCAGCATACTGCAACAAATCCCTTTATAAGCCCCGTGTTTCTGGACCTACTGCATGCTGTGGCACAAGAGGCAAAAATCTGGACTGTAAATCTAGACAGGAAATGCACACCTGACAACGGCTGATGATGTGATGACAAGCTGGTGAAAGTATGAAAAAAGCAGCACAGTCATAAACTCAGTACCTTTTATGCGGAGAGAGAGCAGTGCTGCTGGGGGCAATTTGCAAAAGTACTCGCATTTTTCCGGGGTAACAAACAGCTTAACTACCGCTGACCGTGAATGGGAGAAACAATTAGAATTTGGTTCTGCTATTAAAATGAACGGATTCAAAGATGGTGTAACACATTTCATAAATAACTATTTCCTATTTATTTCTGTATACGTTTCAACACCGGTTGAAATGTACAGTCCAAATTTTGTAGTCTCTCTTTCAATATAACATCACAGAGAAAGTGTGACCCACCTGCAACATTAAATTCTGAAATTCATCCATCCCAATAGATTAGTTACTGTCTGTAGAACTGCATTTTGTATTTCCATAGATGTTCTCTGAATTTAATAGCCACAACAAATGTCAACTGCAATTTATATTAAATTTTCCATCATAGTTTATATGAATTTCTTATAGTTACAAAAAACATTTGTATGATCTTCTCTTTCAACCTGTCCACGTCATATTATAGGGAAATGATAAACTGCAACAAAATCAGTTTTGCTCAGTGACATTTGCTCTCTAAAACACCTAAATATTTAACAGACATCGACTTTAACTTGCTTTTTCAAACCAGTGATATAACCTAACCAGTGCAAATGTCTAAAATGAAAAACAGTTATAGTCCTTGTGTTTGAGTCGGAGGTGACCTTTTCTCTAAGTTCCTCTTTCCATGTTCATGCCAAAATGAAGTTTGTACACGTTTTGTTCCAGGTTGTCCAAGTGAGCCACATTTCTGCTTCTTTACATTTTATGTGGAAACCAACCAGGAATGCCAGTGCACTCCTGTAACAATTTCCACCCCTGTCTCTGACACTGGATGGAGGGCTAACAACTCACATGAGGCCACTACCAAGAGATCCAATTAATGTGAAGCTCTGACTAGGAAATGTTACAGTATCAGACCTGACTGACAGAGCAGTGCATTTCTAAAATGAATCCTCCAGCCCTTGATTATCTCATTAATCAAGTGTAGGTTAAAGTTAAATTCAAATTCCATAATGATGAGAGAAAGATCTTACTTATTGTTTAATTTCTCTATTGTTTTAACTGATTTAAAGGTCTGCTGTTTAGGATTTAGTGGCATTTTGTGACTGAGGTTGCAGATGGCAACCAACTGGAACATTTCCCATGTGCCAAGGGTGCAGGAGAACCACAGTGGCTGATGAGAAAACGTGAATGACCCCATCAGTGTTTAGTTTGACCACTCTGGGCTACTGTGGAAACAATGTGGTGCAACGTGATGAATTTCCATGGAAGAGGACCCACTCCTAATGTAGATATAAACAGCTCATTCTAAAGTAATGAAAACACAATGTTTCTTTAGAGGCCATGCACACCCACACAGGTGTTTTCATTTACTCTGGCTGATTAGACCTCTGCTCAGCTTGAAGGACAGCAGATCACTAACGATGTCCCGCCCTAAAGCATGCAACAAAACTAAAAGGAGAGTGAGGGAGATGTCACTCAAGCCCTGTCTGTATACTCCTACACTCAATCATGCAGCATCATTCCTAATGTAGTATCATTTAGTGTAAGGAAATATTTAAAGGGCCAGTGTGTAAAATGGGTTGAAAAGAGCGACATCAGTGGTCAAATTCTAGATTGCAGGGCTCACTCACTCACCCCTCCCGTCGGGTAAATGACGGTGGCCTTGTAGGGACAAAAAGCCTTGCGCAGACACGAGTATGTCTATCTAGCAACGCGTGAATATTTATTTAGAAATCTAAACCATGTTACGATATTGTAATGAATCCCTCACGAGCAGGAGACCAGAGTAACGTTCGGGAAAAAGGCCCGTTTATTTGAGCACTCCAAAAACTCCGGTAACACTCCAGGGGGTAAAAGATTCCGTCCCAAACTCTGACTCTTCTAGCGTAACACACACACTTCATACACACATACCCGCTTACAGTACCTTGCGGGTACCCCCTCCCCTCTCTGCTCCGCCAATCTCCAGCCCACACACTGACTGACAGCGTAGCCGGTAAACAGAGCTCAGCTGTTTATTTAGCCTAGTAATATCTCCGGACTATAGTAGCTGCAATGGACGACTTTGAATGCGATTTTGAAGAGTTTCTTGTAGCGGACGCAGACCCAGAGCCATACCTGTTTGAGCCGGAGTACACAGATGAGGAACTCCATGTGTTGGGTGCTGAGCGGGCGAGAAGAGAGGCTGAATCCTCAGANATATATAAGCATAATTATAAGGCTACGAAAACCAAACGAATTTTATTTTATAGCGATTATACACTTATATAAACATATTAATGGGTAGAACATTCAGATTCAGATTTGACAATAAACCATGTCAAATATTACACACTGGCCCTTTACGACAGCATACTTAGATATGCTGGAATAATAATACTCGTTAATACTCAGAGGTCAGTAGTAGTGGTAGCAGTATTTGAGGCAGGTGTAGCAGTCGTAGGGGGTATCAGATGTGGTGGCAGAAGAAGTACTTTGAGCTCTCACCTTCAAAGCCCACCCTCTCCAGCAGGTTCAGCGGGTACCACATGAGGGGCTTGTTGCCAACAGGCAGCATTGCTTTGGGGGTGTTGTATGTCAAATCAGTCATACGAGAACCCCCACCAGCTGCCATCAACACGGCCTGGAGCTCCATGATGTCTGCTGGGGACAGCTATCGGAGAGGGACAAACAGATTGACAGAGAGTTATATTCATATACACTGAAAAACTACCACAACTTGATGAGTTAACCTGTATAAATATAGATGTTGTATGTGGAGTGTAGGTGTTGTGTAGAGACACAAGGCTGCATACAGTTAACAGTATACAGTTTGTGTACATCTGTGTATTTTCGTAGTGAAGAGGGAGCTGAGCCTGAAGCAGAAGCTTTCAATTTACTGGTCCATCTATGTCCCGATCCTCACCTCATGGTCATGAGCTCTGGGTAGTGACTGAAAGAATGAAATTGCAGATACAAGTAGCTAAAATGAGTTTCCTAAGGGTAGATGGGCTCAGCCTTAGAGATAGGATAAGGAGCTCGGACATCCAGAGGGAGCTCAGAGTAGAGCCGCTGCGCCTTCATGTAGAATGGGGTCAGTTGCAGTGGTTTGGGCATCTGATCAGGATGCCCGTACCACCTGCCCCGGGGCAGACTTAAAACAAGCTGGAGGGATTACATATCTCGTCAGGTCTGGGAACACCTCGGGGTCCCCCAGGAGGAGCTGGAAAGCGTTGCTGGGGTGAGGGACATCTTGAATGCTTTGCTCAGCCTACTGCCCCCTGCAACCCAGCCTCGGATAAGCAGTTGAAAATGGATGAATGGATGGATAAGCAAATGTAAACGGTATGATTCCTGTCAACTTTTATATCACAGTATACCTTGAAACCGGTATATCGCTGCAACCCTAGTTGGTGCTCTAAGTGGCATTATGAAACTGTCGATGATGCAGCTCTGGGGTTAAGTATTTTACCAAAGGTAGCCACTTGATTACCTGTTGGTAATGAACTGTCTAACTCATTGTTGGTGACTCAAAACTAATGCTAAATGACTACTGCACACTGAGGAAAGAAACATCTTTGCATTTTACTCCCCTGTGATGCATACAAACTTAAATTAAAACAGTATTCTCGTTGATTTGGGTGTTTTTTTAATTGATTAACATAAGTTATAGTTACCGTTTGTTTTAAGTGAGTGCAATGCTTTTCCACTAGAGTCACATGGAAGACTATCAAAAGTAAAGTATGCCTTTTTTAATATATGTGTGTGTGTATTTTAGGCAAAAGGTGAGTGTGCAATTGTTCACAGCATGCAGTCACCCGTTTTAAAACAGTGTTGTTACTGTACTGTACTTTACCGTGCGAGCATGCTCATTTTTTGCATATATGGCATAAAAATCATGAGGCAAGCAGCATTTCTTGCTGCATTATGTCAAAATGACTCTGGTCATCAACACAGCAGCCACCGTTGACACTTATCTGATACAACTAGCGGTACGCCGGTAATAATAAATGGTAAAGGCACACTGCCAACTGAATCTAAAACATTAACAAGCAGGTGAAAGTGTCACGCTGACTCGCTGCGTGGTTGAAAATAAGTCTAAATGTACCTGTCAGAGATCCCTGTTGATCCGCTGCCACTTGTAATGACAGCAGCGGCAGACGCATGTAAAGTTGGCTGCTGTCACTGTTGTTAGCACTTAGCTAACGATTAGCACCGAGCAGCAGACGATACTGCTGCTTAAAAGAGAGCTCACAGGCAGCCGGACACGTCCTCTGGAAAGCAAACACCCACTCCGATAAGCGCTGGTGGCAGAAGTTAAATTACTCGTTGAACTATCTGACAGAGGTAACGTTGAGGTAGCTAGCAGCTAGCATTGAATGATGACACCTGGGTGCGTTCAGTGAAATACGTCCGTGTAGGAAACTACTTCCTCCACAGAGTGGTTCCTACAGAGAGGAGAAGAGCGGGGGACAGGTTCGTGTTTTCATTGATTATTCTAATTATTAAAATACTGTTTTACATGTAATATTCCTGTATTTAATATTTTAATAAAGCGTGAAAGTATTAGCGATGAAACGTACCAAAATAATTAAAAGTAAAAGTACTTATTAGGCAGGATGGCTCCTGTCAGTGTTATATTATTTGATCATAAATGTGTAATTGCTACATCAATTTTATAGTTATCGACTGTGTCTTAATTCTTCATTTCATCTGTAAATTATGCACCATATTTTATAAACTCGTAAAACAGACCCATACATTTTGTAAATAAAATATTAATCTGAAGACTAACTAGTAACTTTAACTGTTTAGAAAATGTAGTAGAATAGGCTGTACAATATTTGCCTCTGAAATTAAGTGGAGTAGAATTATAAAATATTCTAAAATAGAAATACCCAAGTGCAAGTACCTCATAATTGCACTTAAGTACTGTAGGCCTACTTGATTAAATGTGCTGTCTTGTATTAGGTTATTCTATGAAAGAGACAAAAAAACAATCATCAAAAAATAAATAAAAAACATAGATAGATAGATAGATAGATAGATAGATAGATACTATTCACTTATATTGACTCAAGAATCACCAACATATTAAAGGAATATCATAAATTGATGATCATGATGATTATACAGATGATCATTATTACAAAGAGAAAAAAATATAATAAAGATACATAAAAAAAGCTCTTTCTTGATTCTAGAAAATGCTTCACATGGCAAAATTGGACGGACACAAGACAATAAAATATTTTTAAAAATATTAAGCACACACAAAATATGATGTAGCATCACATAAAATCGGATAAATGCAAAAACAGCTATCACCATCCAATCCCATCAAATTCATAACCATTGCCATACACCAGTTACATGGAAGACACATCATCAGCTTACATAACCACCCAATTAAGTAACCATAGTAATAAAAGAAAAAGCAATGACTGACTCTGCCATGAAGGAGGGGTGGGCAATGCCTCAAAATTATATCGATAATGTCATATGACACTAGATATTGTCTTAGATTTTGGATATAATGTCGTATGTGTTGTTTTTTCATGGTTTTAAAGGCTGCATGTTTAGACTGTTCTGCTCTATTACTTTCCTTTACCCACTTAGTATTATATCCACATTACTGATGATTATTAATCAGATATCTAATTGTGTAAATATTTTGTGAAAGCAATGTCAGCATGAAGGTATTTGGTCAAAATTATGGTGTTATTAGATTTTCTCCATATTATCCAGTACCCAGAGTTATGAAAGAGTTTCATGAGTTGTTGTCATTGATGATGTCATGTCATGTTTTATCATGTCAAACCACGTCATGTTTTTGATACATTTTTTAGTTTTTCAGTTGCTTTTATTTCCAGTTTCTGTCTGCAACTGTCTGCAAATGACTGCTATTAAACATATAAAGACCTTTAAATACACATTCATTTTTTTGTCCTCTTGACCACAGTAGAAGTAATTCCTTGGGTTCACACACACACACACACTCACTCACACACACACACACACACACTAAAAGTGGTGTGAGCCGATTAGCAGCCAGAAGCCACCCAGCTACTCCTCCAGACTTCAAGCTTGAAAACTCCCAATTCACAGAGCTGAGACGTAACAGCAAATTGAGCTTGGGGAATGTGGCTTTGGTTTTGTTTGCTCTGGCCAGGAGATGAGCTTGACTGCTCGTTGCTGCTTGCGCGAAACCAGAAGAGCAAGAGAAAGGAGGGAAGAAGGAGAGGGGGGGAAAAAGAGAGAAGGAGACAAACAAGCTTGTCCGTCTGTTGTTGCCTGAATGCCAGAATAATGAAATAAGAATATAATGGAAGGAGGAAAGCGTGGTGGGTGAAAATGTTGGAGGAAGAAGAGAGAGGAAGTGAAAATAAGTTAGAAAGACAGGTTCCTGGAAAAGGGGTACTTAAGTAATGAGGAGAAAAGAGTAGGGGTGAGGAGGAGGGAAACAGCTGGGAGAGGAGTGATCGAAGGGTAGAGGAAAAGAAAGAAGGGGAGAGAAATAGACATGGAGACGGAGATTCAGTCAGACAAATAGAGAGCAGGGTTTTCTTGTAAAATGTCTCAAACATTGGAAAGGCTTCACGTTTCCCTCACATGGGGGTCGTCGTGTGAACAGCTGATGCTGTTACCTTGTAGGAGTTCAGTCGTACATTCAATAGACACATGCTCAGCACTGTTAGCATAGAGCAGGGGTCAGCAACCTTCACTATATAAAGAGCCATTTTGACCAAAAATGATTATAAAAATCTATCTGGAGCCGCAAACATATTAAACCTGGAGGTAAAACAGCCTTTTAAATTTAAATTAGCCCGTCAGTATTACAGATAGATCTAATTGAGCATGCATCAATATGTTTCACCACCAGGTGGCACTGCAGTGGGCTATTTATGATTATGTGGAACTTTAACTTTGCAGAGTTGGTGGTAAAAGCAAATGAATCTCTTCACCCAGAATTAAATTCTGTTTTCTTTAAAACTTTAATTTGGAGTCCACAGCTAGCAAATCTAGGGAGACGTAAGACTACTGTCGCCACTGCTATTGAGATTTGACAAAATGTAGAGAAAACGGCGCTGGGCTGAGGATGATTGACACATATTAAAGGCGCCGTATGTAAGAATGTGGCCAAAACAGTTACTGCACTCAAATTCAAAATACTGTTGCGAGTCGTGTCCGCCCCCCCTGCCCTACAGATTTGAGGTTGCTGGACAGCGGCACGCTGGAGACTGATTTGTTTGCCCACGGGCGGCTGCCGTGGCAGGGCCGTGTCGCCGTGTCCTTGATCTTTGGTTTTCCAGTGGACCGCTCGAGCAAGTCTGGCTTCTCTGCTGCTAACGTTGCTGCCGGGATACAGCTGAGGAGACTGCTAATGCTATGTACCAGGACACTGCTAATGCTGCTTGCCGTGCTGCTGTAGCTCAGTCGTAACTGTAACTGATGCTGAGACTCTACTGACTGCGTGACTGGTAGACGGCGGTGGGTGGCGCATCAGGCCAAAACACAAATTCAAAACATAAACATGATTTGCAGACTGTAAAAATGTTTTTTAAATGGGAATATTCCGGCTGTACTATTGTTGTCAGTGAGATCAGTATGTTATATGAACATTATTCCTTAGTCTCTGTGACATATTAGGAGGATTTTACGACTATTTGCTTTAGATTTCTTACATATAGCTCCTTTAAAGAAGCCAACCTTTTTTGATTTAATGTATAGGCTACACATTTTTAGAAATGGAGAATGTAAGAATCACTTTAAGGTGACATCATTGATAAATGAAAATTAAAATGTTACAAAAAAATAACCACTATTAATTTATTTATTTATGATTTATTTTCATTTTATTTTATTTTTTGTTAAAGCCGATGGGAGCCAGTGGAGAGAGGCTGCAGGTTGCCTATCTCTGGCACAGAGATAGCGATGCATCCATTATGCTGCAAATCATAGACAAAATGCCTTACAACAAAAAAAATCTAAATTTTGATTTCTTAAAAATGACTTGAAATATAATTTTAACATGAGGTTTTTCTAACCCCTAATATTCATAGATACTCCCCAGAGAAATTGTTATGACTAGACAAATACAGGCATTAGGTGCAGATACCACTCCAAGCATTAATGGTTGCTTGATTAAGGGAGAGTTCACTCAAGATCATAAATACGTATCTTACCTCTTACCTGTAATTATTAATCTAGATTGTTTTGATGTGAGTTGTTGAGTGTTGGAGATATCAGCTGTATGTCTGCCTTCTCTCAAACACAATGGAACTAGATGGCACTCGGCTTGTGGTGCTCAAATTGCCAAAAAAATATATTTGAAACAGAAGTGTCTCCTTTAAGAAATCATGACCCTGTTACTCAAGACAGTCAATGGAACTTGTAAGCAATTTCATGTAGGAACTATTTTCTTTCTACCAAACTGCATCTGTTAACCTCACAGAGGGAAGCTTGTCTCCACTCAATTTTGTGCTGATTTTCCATAAGTGTTGGGGGATTAAAACGAATGGTCAAAATTGAAGCAGCAGAGGCCAAAATAACCCATGTCAAGCTCACAAACAATGCAGCCCATATTTCCCACAATGCAGCCAATAACAGTGTTTCATTATCACCTCCTAAGTCCACAAGAATACCCAAGTCTTTCAAAACTCACACCTCCAGTGTGTAATGCAGGCTTTCTGTTAAAAATATGTGGTCTCCAAGCCCCAGCTCAGATAACCTCATTATTTTCTCAGACTTGAAGCTCTTTTGAGGACAGAGTCAAAGTTTAAATACGTAAATTTGCCATTGTTTTTTGCTTCAGTGTTTGCACTCTTACACTCTGTGACAATGTTTGAATCTTTTTTAATTATCCCTCATTTATCTATTTATTCATGTGTGATTTGTAGGACTGTAGAGCCTTTTGTCACAAACTACAGGTGCAAATTTGACACAGGCTTGAAAACTGCCGATGCTGCACCTTATCAGGAGATACTGGGAAAAAAGTAATCTCCCCATGCAACTAAAGTACTGCAGTGTGGAAAATGTAGCTACAAACTTACAACAGATAGCATTTAGACAAACTTTGTGGAAAATTTACAGATGAAATCATTCATCGAGCAAATATTCCAAGCTACAAAGGCTCCTTTATGTTTCCCTGTTTCTCGTCTTCACCCGCCCAGTTTACAAGGTGTTGTCAGTGTGCAGGTGGCATCCCTCTCTCTTCATAAAAAGGGGGATCTGGAAAAAAAAAAGTGAAGCTCCAATAAAAGTCAACCCAAACCACTGACACTCACAAAGATTACTGCTTAACTGGTTTACCACAGAGCGCTGATGTGTGCAAGACATTCCACATAACTTAAGTGGAGAAGTGGGCTGCAGTTTGCTGGTGTCACTGAAAGCTCACATGACAAGACGCAAACGAATCTGCGAAAGATACAAAAGGTGGGTGACTGTCTTGCCAGCACATGCTGCTATATAGGCATATCCTTTTTTCCTTGGAAAGACAATGCCATTGCGTCATCTCGTCCTGCATATGGCATGTTCATTATTAGAGAAGTGTGTGTGAGACCCAGGACAGATTGTTATCAAGATTTCCTTTCTCTCTTTTCTGTGGGAAATTAGAAAAGGAGGGTGAGAGCCTTCACAGGCAATTGAAAATCCACTGATCCCTTGTATTTTGCATATCGTCAAAGAGCGGCTAATTTGTCAAATAAAGACATCCGTCTAAGCGATGAGTGGGGGGCAAATGCAAAAGACACAAACACAGAATACCACAGCTCTGAGATTGAAACAGATGGAGGTAGGCATGAGAGCAGACGCAGAGACAAGTGTGCAGGATCTAGTCACAGAGTGACTTGAAATGGAGCCCCAAGATTTCCTCTGATTTCCTCCTCCCTCCTTGGCCCCGATGCTGCGTCTTGTAAATCATTCTCAATTCACTGAAACAAGCCAGTTGGATTAGCTTGGTTTAGATCATAAACATTTGCAGCACGGACCACCCAGCGAGAGAGCACAGCCAAAGCGAGGGAGTGTGTGTGAGTGTGCATGCATGGGCGTGTACTTGTGTGTGTGTGTGTGTGTGTGTTTGAAGCCTCCCTCCGAGTTTAGAGGTGGGCACTACAGCACATACACACTCCAATGTGGTCTCACACATACGCTGGCGCGCGCACACACACACAGACATACTGTGGTTTGTGTTTGCGCCACTTCCAGGGCCAGTGCACTGTGGGGCCCTCACCGCTGCCGTGGAAACCAAAACAGGCTCGTTCACCCAATGTCAGAGATTAACACACACACACACACACACATGCCACAGATAAAGATGTCTCTCTGCACTGGTGCTTAACAATGCTACAGATATTTATTTACTGTAAAAAGAGATTCCTTATTCATTTTTTCCTTCACTAATTACCATAAATAATCAGGCACTTGGCTGGTGCACGTACATGCTTTTAATTACAGTGAATGCCTTCTTTGTTTACTAAGACTCTTGTTATGCAAGTTTTCAACGAGATACGGGTCATTGTCTCATTGGAGCAAAAAACCCCAAAACTGAGTAGATTTGTTCACCATTACTTCTTGAAACCAGCTGCAAGACGTTAAGTGTCATCGACCCAAACAACTGTGATACATGAAGCATGTTTTCCAAGGACTTTCACAAATAAATGCTTTTTTTTTTACGTCTTCCAAAGGTTCAACAGTCTGCGTCAGCAGACCTTGAAATTCATTCTTTTTCACTTGAACACAGTTGGAGTAATTCTTCTCTTGTTTCCCTCCACATGCAGCAGGAGGAATCTGAGAGCCAAGCCGGTGTCAGAACCAGGAAATATCTGGGCTGAGTTTTGAAGAGCCAGAGTGGGAAAAGCTGGGCAACTCCCTGCCGCAAGGCGCTGGCACTTTCCTCAGCTTGTCTGTCCATTCTAGCTGTGTGTCCAACTGACTTTATAACTGTGAGTGTTGTCTTTTAACTTACCTTCCTCTCTGTTTACTGGCATTAAATGTCTTGCCCTCTCGCTGCCATTTAATTCTGTATTATTCATCTATATTTTATCGGCCAAAATATGATATGACACTTTTTTTTTGTTTGAAGAAAAAGTTTGGATCATTTTATAATCGAGGACTGTACATCTGTATATTCTGAAGCAGGTGTTTTGAATGGCGTGAGTTCCAGAGTTGAGCTTGTGGTGTTAAAAATAGTATATTTGTGCTTTTTCTTTCTCAGAATATAGGTGTTGCAAAAGATGTTGTCGTTTTATGATAAAGTTTATGTTATATTATGGCTCTATGGTATACGTCAAGTGTGGAAAAAAATCCCCTTTTTGTTAGTGTCGTCAAAAATATTGATTCATCGATACACATGTACAAAATGCACTTTCTTGCTCTCTCTTATTGTTAATATTTACTGCAGTCATTCTGCTGTTCTGTGCATTTAACCAAGTAAAGACAAGTCATTGCTGTCATTTTGAATTTTAAAAATTTAACTTGAATGTCCTAAATGTAATTTTTTCTCCATGAAATTGAAAATGGAATTGTATACTTGTTCATTCATTTTTCATAACCACTTATCCTGTTAGGTGTCGCGGGGGGGCTGGAGCCTATCCCAGCTGACATTGCCCGTGAGGCAGGGTACACCCTGGACAGGTCACCAGACTATCACAGGGCTGACACATAGAGACAGACAACCATTCACACTCACATTCACACCTACGGACAATTTAGAGTCACCAATTAACCTGCATGTCTTTGGACTGTGGGAGGAATCCGGAGTACCCGGAAAAAAAACACACTGACACGGGAAGAACATGCAAACTCCACACAGAAGGGCCTGGAAACTTCTTGCTGTGAGGCGGCAATGCTGCCCAAAAATCAAATACTGATGTTTTTAAAGGTATTGTATTGAAGTTTCATTTTTTTTGTGAAGGTAAGTGCTGTTGCTTTATTGATATATTTCACAATGTGAAAAGTTCGTAGTGGAGAAAGACAAATATATGGTCTAAGGAACACACTTTTACTTACTCAGGCTTTTATATTCCTTTAGAAACACAGGCAATTGATGAATGGTTTCCAACCTCAATAAGAAACATAGGGAGCAATATATGATGAAGGATGGAAGGAAGAAAGAAAAGATATAAGTAAGAGAAAGGAATCCCATCGTGGTTTGACCACACATTTCCAACAGCAGCTTCCCTGTCTTCAGTGCATGTGTGTGTGTGTGTGTGTGTGTGTGTGTGTGTGTGTGTGTGTGTGTGTGTGTGTGTGTGTGTGCGCGTGTATGTGTGTCTGCATTTTTGCCCTGTGTGGTTGAAGGACCTCCCAGTCAGTGGACAGTCCGTAAGACATAACGTGGCCACAGAAAGACACACACAGACATAGACAGACAGACAGTCACACACACAGAAAGTCTTTGTATATATCGATAGTTAGCTATAGTAAACATTACATTACGCATGTCTTTTCTTAAGGAAATTACATCTCCAGGCTTTATTTCAAACATGTTGAGGAGATTTCTTGGAAAATTACAATGAATTAAAAGGAAATTGCTTTACAGGAATGACTTGGGATACTTTCCAACCTGCTTCGCTTCTGTGTTTCACAATCTGATGTGACACAGTAGTCCTTCATAATTACAAAAGCTTTTGTTTAGTAGATTTATCAGGAAAATCTTACCACACACAGGAATAAATAGACATTATAGATGGATATTCTTGCAACTTTATGGAAAGGAATTTCGATGCAAAAGCATGATACATTTAAAAAAAAAAGAAAACAATTCGTAAAGAGTCGGCAGATAAATGGAAGTCAATTCCCACCCAGAGAATGCACAAGTTTGAGAATTTTTAAAATAACGCATAATACAATACATGGCCCAAGACAAAACAATCCTGTGATCACTGAGGGAAACTATTGTAAGGAATCAACTTTTTTCCGAGAGTATATAATATATATTTTGTATGTTTTATTTATTTAATGTTTATTTGTGTAGGGACAAGTGTGCAGCATACATAAATGCCACACACCACAGTCTGGACCTTACAAAAGACTACAGGCTACAGAACAATACAAGCACCAAATTAGTCATGACTGCATGGCTGATTCCTGAGTTTAACGTGATCTAAATCAGGATTCATTTTGAGTTCTGTAGGTAAAGAATTCCACATGTTAATTCCACGGACAGAAAAAGATGTTTGTCCAAATGAGGTTTTACACAGGGGAACCTTACAATTGTCACTGGCTGTTCCACATGTTACTGAGCCAGAAGCTCTGAGTGGAACCACAAGGTCACTGAGCACCTACAGAGCCTGATTGTGTAGGCATTTATGGATGGCAAAATTAATGAAATTATCAAAACTAAACATATTTAGTTTCTGAAGAACATGGCAATGATGTGCTCCTATTGGTTTCCTGTCCAAAATTTCAGTTACTCAATTGTATATCATCATAAGAGGCTAAGTTAATGTAGATGCTCATAGCATGCATGAGACTGTTTGCAACCCTGCTCAGCATCTTAATATGCTTCTCGAAATTTAGGTGTGAATCTGATATGATGTACTGCTAGGGGGCTCAGAGGTAGAGTGGGTCGTCCACTTTTGGGAAGATCCCGATGGCTGCTTCATTGGTGTGTGAGTGCGAGTGAATGGTTACTGAGTAGAAGGTGGCACCTTGTATGGTAGCCTGGGCCACGAGCGTGTGAATGTGTGTGTGAATTGATGAATGTGACATGTAGTGTTTATAAGTGCTTTGAGTAGTCGGAAGATTGGAGAAGCGCTAAGTGCAGTCCATTAACCATTGCAGCTTATAAATCTGCAAATTGTCTAGATTATAATTGTTTGTATTTAACCACCTGTATCATACTTTTCTGTCCTTTAATATATTCTTGCCTAAGGCCACAGATGCAAATTAGCTATATGACTAACTCTGGTTAAGCGGTTGTTTTGTGCATGGCCCTGGTTTTAAAAACTAATAAACTAAACATAACTAAAATGCAACTAAATTCAGCGCTGTTAGGATTATCATTTTAACTTTATTACAAATTTAAAGACAAAACACCCTCTGTAGTGCAAAA
Source organism: Epinephelus moara (assembly GCF_006386435.1). Classification (NCBI taxonomy): domain Eukaryota; kingdom Metazoa; phylum Chordata; class Actinopteri; order Perciformes; family Serranidae; genus Epinephelus; species Epinephelus moara. The sequence continues at coordinate 9,553,955 of NC_065526.1, read as the reverse complement.
TATCCTCCTCCTCTGTAACAGCAAACTCCTAAAGGGACTAAAAGCCAAATTCAGGATGATTTGCAAAATCACTTCTCTCTGTCTGAAATGCTTCATTGGTTAGCGATGACTCAGCACTGGGTTTAGCTCTTTTTATGTATAAACCTGTCCCGTTTTATGGACAACACACCCAAAATATTTGGTCATGTTTGATCTCTTTCTATCTGGTGGCCTACATGTGTAGTTAAACTTTCCTTCTCTTTCAGCAAAAACAGAGATGTGCACACACGTACACACACACACATGCATGCACACACACACACACACGTGAAAAAAAAAATCTTCTTTTCAACCGAAATAAATGTTTATGGCATTCCAAACATTTTGTGTGTGAGACAGTATGTGTGGTCCTGTCTGCACCTAAGTTTGAGGTTAAGGTGTTTGTCTGCTGGCTTGTGAGCTGTGTGTGTGTGCGTGCGCACGTGTCTGTGTTTGTGTGTGTGAGTGAGTGAGACACAGAGCGAGAGAGGGAACGATGAACTGAGGAACAACCATGGTTTTAAAATGTTTGTGTTTTGAAAATGGGAGAAACAGATAAAGAAATCGGGAAAAATGTCTGGGGTAGTTTGCTGGATCCAAGTTGTTTGGGAACACTGTGACTTTTTGCTTAGTACAGACACTAATGCTGAGGGTAACGCAGTGTAGGTCATTTGGTGAAGCAGTGTTTGATGAAAAAAAGTTTATAAAGTTGTGTTACATATTTTTAGCATAAAAAAGAATACTACGAAGAAAAAGTCGACAGAATCGTTGGAAATAGCCTGAAACAAGCAGAGAAAGACACAAATTTACAGACAACAAAACTACAACAATACTTTCCACTGTCAAATGTTTCAATAAACTATAAAAAGAAGATGTTTTTTTCTAAACTTACTGGTTAAAGAGCTACTGTACAGTGTAAGTGTGATAAATTGCTTTAATTCTGCTTAAGAATCAGAAATCACAAATATTGAAAGGCTGGTGTTTCTGCAGTGCAGTCACATACTGGAGGGGTTGAAATTTGTTCGGCTGATGTTGGACATGATTTTCTTAACATAACATAACCATACATTTGTTTCTTTGTTCTACAGAAAAACTAACCAAAAATGCCTGCCACAGTTATAATATTTACAGTAGTTTTTATTAGCATTTTAGTAATTTGTTAAACATGTGACATGTACCAAAACAACCCATAAATATTGGAATTGTATGTTCCTGCACACCATGTTTACTATTATGTGGCAGATACATTGAACCTTTACCTTTTGACAAAGCTGTGGTTAACATGTGATTAGGTTTAGGTACAAAAACCACTTGGTTATGGTTAGGTAAAGATCATGTTTTGGCTTAAAATACCCGCTTTTGATGGCACAATCTTGTCTGGGAACCTGACAATATCTCTGTAAAAAAAGATAGCTTTTTGTGGCACTATCCCTGTTATAAATGCAGCGATGTCTTGGTAGTAAATGATCACTTTCATGACACTATCCCCACCGGAGACCCTGGAAAAAACACCCTGTTTTATTGTTTGTTGATCTCAAAAAGGCATTTGTTTCGTGGCAGTCATGTCACCTAGGTATCACGCCATCCACCATCCCCTCCACCGTCTGATGTCAAAGTCAGTTCATATACATTGTCCCTTTAGAAATGCTGATATGATACTTATGGTAAATGGACTGCACTTGTATAGTGCTTTTCTAGTCTTCTGTCCACTCAAATCGCTTTTACACTACACGTCAGATGCACACACTGGTGGCCAAGGCTACCACACATGGTGCCACCTGCTACTCTGTAACCAACCACACGCACTCATACACTAATGGAGCAGCCATTCGGAGCAATTAGGGGTTCAGTATCTTGCCCAAGGATACAGCAACATGTGGACTGGAGGAGATTAGTGGACGACCTGCTCTATTTTCTGAGCCACATGTACAAATGTAAGGTAGGCTTTCTTTGGTTTGCAGAAACGTACAATTCCAACATTTTCGTCTGGCGAGTTTGGCTGACAAAAACTGTTGCTGCCTGCAGCAGCTGTATTTTAGTATCTTATAATCATGGATGTCCAAAGATGACATGAATTTGTAAAGGATTGGCTCAAAGGTCAGTGACTGGTTTGCCATTAAAAATGCCCCACATGCTCACACAGACTAAGCCATGAAATTAGTACACAAGTGCACAGCTGCAGTCCATCAGTAAATGACCACACACACACTATTGACTATACACCCACTGCGCCAGGTGCCACTGTTTATCTTGCTGTGACTCTATTTGGAATAAATGCAGTTACTGTAGTGATTTTAGAGCTTGACAGTTCATTATTAAGATTGAAAAGTTGACAAAAACTCCCAGTGTGAGGACATGCTTGTTCTCCGGCCTTTTTCTTCATCCGCACGTGAAGGTTGCTTGGTTTTCATCTTCGGAGCTGGATATCAGAACACTGGTCATTTTGAGGCGCAGCAAAATGGCTCATCACCAATTCGTATCCAACATGCTGAAATAAACTACAGAAATAAATCTGTTAAATATGTCGTCACCATGTATGAACCAAAGGAATTAGACACTGGCCACGTTTTGTGTTTTGGGGGGCATATAAAACATACTCATGCTGTAAAAACAACAACAACTCAGCCCTAATAACAGGAAAGCCATTCAGTAACATATAGAACACAATTCCTTTCCAGCATTTTACATCTCTGTGTTATTTCCCCAAAGGACTGTAACACCAGGCACTATAAAATATATGGACACAGTTATTTGCATTTAGAGACCATTATAGGCCTACACGTAAATAGCACAACATTTGCACATACACATAACCACACACACAATGGTTGAGGACACTCGAATGATGCTACAAATGATAGCCTAGCACCAGGCACTAGTTGCATCACTCCCTGATTGGCTTTGCTTTTGTATAGTTGGTTGAATTAGGTCAACCTCTGACCCAGGGTATGTCGAATTACATCTGTGTTGCACTGCAAATGTCAATAGGTAAGTCAGTTTTATATGTGGCTAAAAGATGTGTTTCTAGACCTTACCTGTTTTGTTTTGTTTAGATTTTTCATATATTTTTTGCCTTTATTCAAAAGGACAGATCAAGCTTGAAAGGGTGAGAAGGAGGGGATGATGTGCAGCAAAGGGCTGCAGATTGGAATCAAACCGACTGCCACTGCCACACTTGTTCTACCCACTAAGCTACTGGGCACCCCAAACATACTTGTTTTTTTACCACACTTAATAGCTCTGTTGATGACAAGTGGATATCCAGACCGAAATATCTCAACAACAATTGGAGTGGTTTGCCAGGAACTTTCAAAATTTAGATTTTTCCAGTAGTTTGGTTCAGACAATACCTTCAACAAGTAATGACATGCCCATCATCCTCAGCCGTACCTTGTTTTTCGTGCTTATTAGCAAATGTAACTAAACAAAGATCATAAACATGGTAAGCATTACACCTACTCTACATCAACATGTAAGCATTATCACTGTGAGCATGTTAGCATGCTGACATTCGCATTCAGCTCCAAGTACCACTGTGCAGCCTCAAAGAGCTGCTAGCATGGCTGCAGACTCTGGTGTGTCTCTCACATATTTCCGTTGGTACACTTCTATGAAGTATACTATGTGCACTATGTACTCATTAGCGTAGTGCGCGAATTTCGACAGGGTAATGTTGTCTCAAACCAAACACAGCCGCTGTGCACTTACCGGAAGTGACGACCGCAAACTAGCATTAGCATTCACGTTATCGTTCACAGTACCAAATCATTACAGACTGCTAAATTAACCCAATAAACATACTGCTGGCTTATACCCGACAACAGTGTAGTGGTGCTTAGTGCCAAAAACACATGTATTTGTACAATGTGGCGACGTTCACAGTCACACAGCCCTCTGCCACTATTTCCAGTTTGAAAAGTGGTCCCTCCTCTTCCACTACGTAGCCAAGATGGCGACCACTGAGGACGAGAAGTGTCCATCCTCTTCCACTACGTAGCCAAGATGGCGACCACTGAGGACGAGAAGTGTCCATAGTTCCACACTCAACGTCTTGACCGTTTTGAGTGCACCATCCGGGTACTCATAGTGCACTACTTTTTCCATACTTCTCAGTATGAACACACTTATGCACTCAAAATATGTGTAAGTACAGAAGTATGCGATTTGAGACACATCTTTATAAATGGGTTTTATGACGACAATGACGTTTTGGTTGCTCAGCTCTTACTGAAAAAAGGAACAGTATCAGATTTTGTTCAGATTGTGGCTTGGAGTATATACTGTATAAAATAATGGATGTAGCCACCGTGGCATCACCCATTGCTTTGTGGACTGCTGTTTTGAAGCTCTGAGTGTGGCATTTTGGGTTTTTTGGAGCCAGAAATGACCATATTTGGATGATAGGGTGGAGCTGTGGAGGAGCGAGGGGTGGATCTGACTGAGAGCACGTGGACACTGCCGTGATAGTGACTTGTCAATCACAAGGTAGCCACATCCTAAAGCATACCCTGCTTTATTGTCTACTTTAATCTAAATGGGCCCCTAAATTTGAAGAAGACATGAAACTAGTGATTGAGACCATAAACTCAATGTGAAAATGATTACTGAGGTAATAAATCATGTGAGAATTAGGGCCAATTTCTCATAGCCTTCTATATACAAACAGACTTCTTTTCGCAACCAGTGGAGTCGCCCCCTGCTGGCCAATAGTGAGAATGCATGTTAAAGGCACCTATTGACTTAACTTTTTAGACCCGGAGATAAATCCCCTTGGTCTGGAGGCAGGGTCACAGTCTTTTCTTATTAAATTCCTAAGAAATATGACACAAAAGTTTGATACCATGTGTGCTGAAGGGTGGAGACCAAGTAGCTGTATCAGCCCACACCCGAATCTAACACACATGCTGCACGACAATGTGTGTTAATGCGTGTCTTAAAGACAATGGAGGGAGGAAAGAACAACATCAAAATGACTGCTTGTTTCTTGTGAAATATATTTTGAGGAGGAGGCTGAGTATCATTTCAAGGGTTTCTGTATCAAAAAGAAGATGGGGTGACTTGCACACACATACATACACACACACACACACACACACACACACGTCTGCTCCAGATGTTGAGAGTATTTTGTTTCAGTGAACGTAGTGCAGCCTCACATTGGAGGGGAGATAAATCTAAGCCCCTGGACAGCATTGAAGGCACTTTAAGAGGCGTTCGTAAACCCACCGCGTTCACTTTGTTCCCATATGGCAATATTCACAGATGCTGTTTGGAATGACACTCATACAGAGCAGTAGGACAGGAGCAATAGTACATATTGCCAGTTATTTTCAATGCTACCCATCAAATTTTAATTTCTGCTTTGGAGGAGACGAAATGGAAATTCACATAATAGACAAAGTGCTCGTTCTGTATCCTAGAACATCCTTTTTGATGTGTGAGCTCTCAGAATGAAGCAATGTCGACCCGTGACCCCTAATCACAGGTTATGACCTTAACGGTGTGGTTTGCAATTCTAATCCAATACACTTTTTGTCAAATTATCTCACAACCTGTCTGGTCTGTTTGTGTGCTGGAGGAAATAGAATACATAGACAAGTACAAATACACAGCCCTGGTGTCTTAAATAGGAAACAAATAGCGTGGCTCCAACCAAGCTACACAACACTGTCCTGTCCAATCTCTCTCTTCAACGTGCATCCTCCCCCATGACGAATGGAGCTACACCATGATAGTAATGAAATGTAAGTGATATATTACTTAAGTTTCAGAAGGAGCACTGATGGGAGACATGTCTTTGTTTGGGTATTGAGCTCAAATATCAACAATGTTTCTCCAGAATTGCAGCCTCCTCCTTCAAAGGGGAGCTACACCCATTTTCAAAATTCCCTTGTTATTCCCATGGTCTGAGACAATCCAAAATTAAACAAAATTAAAATTAAACTCTTTCCACATCCAAAAGCCAGAGTGCTAAACCTCGACTTTGTGATGTCCTAGGGCATAAAGTTCAGAGCTGCTCCGTAGACAATGAATTGGAGGGAACTGTTATAGATGACACTGAGAGCACCCAGGGGGAATGTTCGGAGTATATAGGTACATTTTCTGTTTCATAGCTGACAGCACTACAATAGAATAAAGCTGATTTGGGAATAAAGAATAAAACAAACATTTTGTGGGTCCACGAAATTAGTCTGTCATTCGCAGTGGCTCAAGACTTTAAACCTGATGACCTCACAAGTTTGACAAGTACTCCTCTGGTGTCTGGCTTTGACAGAGAGTAGCACATGTTCATAAATATTGATTGAACTTTCCCAGGCCATGGAAACAACGTGCTGGAATTCTTTATTCAGGTAGCGTTCACTTTTGAGTGCTGGCATGGGTTGTGAGCAGTCCAACCAAGAAGTGTTTTTTAGAGGCGCTGTGAGGTGAATGTATCTCATACTTCAAATGCAAAAAAGAAATCATGAGAAAAAATAAACATAAGATTTTTTCCTTGTATCTTTAATTCTCTTGTGACCCCTCAACTTAATCTTGTGAACACCTGGGTGGTCCCAGCATCCTGCTCTACATTTAGAAGATATGAGGTTTTAACATGGGAGTTTAACAATAGTTTGACTGTAACTGTATCTAAGTGATGATATTGTATATAACAGTTTTGTTTTGTTTTTTATAAAATACCTGGCACTCAATCCTATGCTTTTCCTGCACATGCATAAAGGTTTCCAGACCTGCAGTACTCCAACACAACCAGCAGGGAATTGTATTCACAGTAACTACTATAGATGATTATAGGTGTCATTTATCAAAACAGATTTTGATCACAAGGCCATTTTACATCATCGTGGTAAGTAACAAAAACTGAAGTCATATTGAACTAATCGTGAAGTTGGTGACTTTTATGAACTACCTTTTTTCTCCTATTTGCTGAAACTGTCACTGTGTTCATAGACCACTAAGACAGAGACAGAGAATCTGTGAGAAAAAAATCACATTCATCTACCTACTCTATTGCCTTGTAGTGTTTTTAATGGCATTAATGCGTGTGAACAAAAACAACCAATCAGAGCCGAGGAGTCTCCTGCCCTTTTTACACAGAGATTGCTCCATAGGGTTGCTATAAAGTCCCATCTTAATGCCTCCTCTGCACATTTACACAGAACCAAACAACAGCAGCATCAATCCACTTCAGTGTGTGATTATACAGTGCATCATGGCTTTGCAGAATCAAAAGAGGCATGATGGGTGTAACATGTAACACAACAGCTGCACAACATATGCGTCTGCAGCACGCATGCGTCAACAACAACAATGACATTAATGTGCCAATAAAACTCATTTACTATCCCTCTTAAATTGTGGATTATCTCATCCTCTGCTCAGAGGGGGAGGAGCTTCTGAAACTCATTGTTTTCCCAATTCGCCGACATTTATGGCCGCTTCTCTTCTTTAAGTTAGCCGCTAACTGCTAACAGCTGCTTTTTAAATCTCCCATGATGAGTCGCACCCATAACACGCTGTCAAAATGTCACATGTTGCAATCACTGCTTGAGGACTGTGGTCAAACTGTCAAACTAGGCATCAATGATTGCATATGAATCAAGATTCTGTTCCTGCATCGTCTATTTGTCTCCTCAGATATTTTCAGAAATATATTTTAGTGTACTGTTAAGCTGTAAAATGAGAAAGTTGGTTCAGCTGGTGGGCTGTGCTTGGTATTTCAGTTGACTATTTCCAACATGGCGGCTAGGTCTCAAACTTTCTCATTTTACAGCTAAACAGAACACTAAAATATGTCTCTGAATACACATTAGATGATAAATAGGCAATGCAGTAACAGAATCTTGCCTAGTTTGACGGTTTGGCCGCAGTTCATGCGTAGTGATTGACATGATTGACAGCAGCGTTGGAGACTCCTCTGCTCTGATTGGTTATTTTTAGTGTGCCACAGTCAATTTTAGCAAATGCCATTAAAAGCAGTAGGAAGATGCCAGATGTACAATATGACAAATACATCTCATCCTTGTAAAATCACCCTGAGTCCTGTCATTCATGGCCACAAAACTGAATTCTATCAGCATGACAGGACCAAAAGAACAGGACAGGATCAAAAGAAAGTCTTCTGGCTGTTTTCTTATTTTTCTCTTCTACCCAACATCACAGAGAGCTAAAGTATTACTGTCTCCACGGGATATTAGCATATATGAGACATTTTAAGAGCAGCCTCAGACCTTCACTGATGTGGGAGGAAATCAAAATCGCCATTGTGGTTATGTGAGTGACAGCAGTTTCCTGGCTTTGACCACTAATATAGTTGTGTTTCCTCTTATCTGGATATGAAGCCTTTTTGAACAGAGGGGACGTCATCAATCATACCTTTAAATGTGGTCACTCTCTCTGAGACACTCATGGAGGCGCAAACCTATGTGTTCTAAAAAGTAAAAGAAAATGAAAATATTAAAAGAAAGGCAACAGTAACTCAAATAACTACTTGTTACAACCAAGGTCTGCAGAAGACCATCTCTGAACCAACAACACGTCCAACCTTGAAGCAGATGGGCTACAGCAGCAGAAGACCACACCAGGTGCCACTCCTGTCAGCTAACAACAGGAAACTGAGGCTACAGTTCACACAGGCTCACCAAAACTGGACAATAGAAGATTGGAAAAACGTTGCCTGGTCTGATGAGTCTGGATTTCTGCTGCCACATTCAGATGGTAGGGTCAGAATTTGGTGTAAACAACATGAAAGCATGGATCCATCCTGCCTTGTATCAACGGTTCAGGCTGGTGGTGGTGTAATGGTGTGGGGAATATTTTCTTGGCACACTTTGGGCCCCTTAGTACCAACTGAGCATGGTTTAAACACCACAGCCTACTTGAGTATTGTTGCTGACCGTGTCCATCCCTTTATGACCACAGTGTACCCATCTTCTGATGGCTACTTCCAGCAGGATAACGCACCATGTCACAAAGCTCAGATCAACTCAAACTGGTTTCTTGAACATGACAATGAGTTCACTGTACTCCAGTGGCCTCCACAGTCACCAGATCTCAATCCAATAGAGCACCTTTGGGATGTGGTGGAACAGGAGATTCTCATCATGGACGTGCAGCTGACAAATCTGCAGCAACTGTGATGCTATCATGTCAATATGGACCAAAAATGTTTCCAGCACCTTGTTGAATCTATGCCACCAAGAGTTAAGGCAGCTCTGAAGGCAAAAGGGGGTCAAACCCAGTGCTAGCAAGGTGTACCTAATAAAGTGACCCATGAGTGTATATATAGGGATTTAAATGGATTGAAGGCTAAGTGCTCTTTTTATCTATTTCCACCCACCGTAGAAGGCCTTTAATAATATTAATACTTTTCATTCAACATGATGAATAAATAAGTAATTGGTAGGTCCTTAGCCACACTGTTTAAAGTGCAAACGTAAAGTTCTGCTGAGGCTTCTTAAGATGTTCTGCTTGTGCGAGAGCAAGTGAATGAGCACCATCTGCTGGTCTGATGAAAGTATTGCAATTGACTTGGTGATGCAGGACAAAAAAAAACTATGTTATCAATATAAATGAGTGTAGAGCAAGGTAATGTTAATACTCCATCCTTACATAACTGAAGTTTTTCAATGGCCAGCATTACTCTTGGTAACTCACATAATGTAAATGAAATAAAACTTTCTGTTTTCACCCTGTCCTTTTATATAAAATCATTTTCTGTCAGGGTGTTTTTGCCATTTTGCAAGCACTGCAATACAGTATTTTTCAATGTTGTACTATGAAGATTTCAAGGAGCTTTTTATTGTATTTCTCAGCTGAAACAATGATGCACCTCCACAAGAAGATGATTTGAAAATGACGACAGCCGCATCAATCTCTCCTTTGCCTCACCAGCGTTCATTTTGCACTGTGTAAAAGGCTGAGAAAATACAGAGACAGGTGCTCTTCTTTTAAAGCGTAAAACAGCAAAATCTTTCTGTTGACCTTTAAGGAGTTGTTATGCACAATACTAGATTTTACTATAATTCCTTAGCTTCAACTGGACTACCCAAACATGTCATGAATCAGGCTAAAATTTGCTAATTCTCTCTATATGTCTCATTTACTTCTAACTTGAAAGTTTCAGCTGGGCTGCAGCGAGGAAACTTGCCGCTTAATTATTAAAAGTGTGTGCTTGCTGCTCCGAGGGGGAGATATTCTCTGGACATGATGTGACTGACCTTGTTGCTTTCAACCCATTCACACTCACGCCTTGCTTCACTGGTGGATGTCACAGTGTCACCCACAGGGATGAGGGAGAGGGAGAAAGAGAGAGGTGGTCGGTGGAGGTTTCTACACTGGTTGCTACTTACAAGTTTTGCATTTACACCCACACAATGCCCCCTCCCAAACACATACACGCACAGCAAGTCACAGCATCCTCACGTAGATCTCTGGCAAAGCCAAAGCGATGCAACTGCTACTCCATTGTGGAACCCCTTAACTCCCTCCTTCTCCCACTCTTTTTCTCCTCACCCCCCCAGTCTCTACCCCAATCCCTGCTCGCTGGCCCCGCTCTTTTCTCCTGGTTGTCATGGAGACGGCTAACAAAGCCATCACTTTTACCAATTTCCTCAGAGACAGGTGCTGGCACAATGACTGCTTCCTCGCCGGCTGAAAGGGGAAGGGGCAAGAGGGGTCCATGGGAACTCCAGGCGGACACTCTGAGGGCTGTCCAAGTGTCCTCCTCCCCAGGCCTTGCCGAGAAAAGAAGGCTAATTTGTTGTCCCTGTTTTCCCAGGGAGGGGGGATGCAGGAGGAAGGAGGAGGGGGGAGAGACAGAGGCTGGGGGTGCAAGGAGGGCGAGCGAGCAAGAGAGAATGAGGCAGAGGGAGAGAGAGAGAGAGAGAGAGAGAGAGTGTGTATGCAAAGGGGTGTCCACCAGTTTTCAAAACAGACCGCCTAATATCAGTCTCCTCTCGCTTTCTCCTGCCAATGGGTGGCAAGGTCCTCCTTTCTCCCCTTGTTCCTTCATCTCCTCTCGCTTCTCCCATTCTCCTGCTACAACTCTTTGGGCCCAGAAACAATGGTGAGTCATGGCATCATGACTGCAAGATGTTTCAATTTAGCTTTCAGCAAGCGTTCACTTCCCTCTTTGTGACTGCCTTGTGTGTGTGTGTGTGTGTGTGTGTGTGTCTGGATTGTGATGTTTAGTGACAAATAAGCTGAGCTGTAAAAAGATCAGGTTTTTAATTTTCTTCCAGTTACTGCAGGAGTGTGTCTGTATGACTGAAAACAAACTTTTCCATTACAGGATGTTTTTGGGTTATTTTTCTGTATGAACACATTCTCACTCCGACCTTGTCACATATTGACGTTTGGTCATGGACTTTCCACGTCCACACGTCCCTGGGTGCGTTGGTTGTCGATATTCTGGGACACCGTGTCAAGTTCTGCCTGTTACATGCATAGTCTTCTTTCAAGATACACTTCCAGTTTCACAGGAAATTTAACATTTACATGCAGTCTCTTTCAAAATAAACCACTAATTACCGTATTTTTCCTTCAACAGCAAACACACATGGTTGGGTTTAGGTAACAAAAGCACATGGTTTGGCTTTGGAATCTTGCAGGACGTGAACAGCGCTCTCTCGGGTGAAGGTCAGTGTTTGTTGGACCCATCCACCACCCCTCCCACCTGCCCTGGTTGGACTTTCACTACCTTAACTTTGGTCCTTGTCCTGCCGTGTTTCCTCCTGACACTTAGTTTAGTCGTCAGGAAGAGGATGGGATGGTAGATGACGTGATTCCTAGACCTGTGGTTCCCAACTGGCGGGTCGCTATCCAAAAGTGGGTCACAGGTCCATTCTGAATGGACCACAAGTGACTTGTGAATGTGCCAAATTTATAAAAATTACATTGAATTTTAAAGTAGAGTGCCTTTTGGTCACAGAGCTTTTATTTTGAAGTGCAATTTCCTGCTGTAGAAAGAAAGAATAACAGACAGCTGCTTAACAGAGAAGCAAACTAGCTCGACGACATGGACAAACATGAGTATTACAATGAATTTATTCAACTCTGTGGACCTTGACCTAATGACTAAGGAGAAATCTGGACCCCATGATTGGACCAGATGGGAACTGCTGCCCTAGACAATATGGCTGGTATACCGACACTTGGTCAGTGTCCCATAGCGTCAGATACCAATGCACAAGGCACCCTTTAGCAGTGGTATGAGATGCACCAGATGGCAACATTTTTTAACACTCTGAGCAACTGCTATATTATAAAGAGCACAGGGTGGGCGGGGGAAAGTGATGTGTAACAGCATAGCATGTTAGTATAGCTTAGCTTAGCTACCAGCGGAGCTAACTGGTAGATTAGACTCTTGCCGTATCCGGTCGGCAAAACAGCAAAAACATCCTTCTTGCAAAGGAAAGATTCGAGCGCCGTCTTCTGTTCCTCTTTTAGAGAAAAAGCCAAGTCTAACTCGTTCATTGTAGCGGCCAAAGCCGTTTCAAACAACTGGTGTTCATCCGTAGCCATCTTGCAATGTTTACTGACTGATTCCGGACTTCTTTGTCGTCGCAGCCTATATCAGATACATCAATCTGATTGGTGCAGCTCTGCTCCAACGACATGGGTAATGAGCGTCATTACTGATTGCCAGAGTGACTCGCTGAGCAAATTCAAATTGTGCTCTCGCGAGAACTCTGGATTTCAAGGGTAGTTCGGTTCACTTTCACACTGCACTTTTTAAAGCGGACCAAACTGCCTGGACAACGTCCTGCAGTCACAACAGCTTCTTTAGGGGCGGTATTGCCCGAAACGACCACTGACCAGGAAGAAAAAAAGCATGAGGAAGGAGAAAACCCGGCTCATCAATTAACCAGGACTGAATTTATTAAAACTTTCCATCCCCTTCAGCCATCTTGGTCACCACAAAAACACCAAACACCTAAATGCAATGTACTCTACGTCTATGTCTACAAACTGCACCAGGGTTCACTTGCAACAGAACTGAGACTCTCAGTTTTCAAGCGGACCAGGGTTCACTTGTTTGGTCCGCACCAGAGTTCGAATGAGCGTTCTCACCACAAACGAACCGAACTATCCATGGAAAAGGACCAAGGTTGGTTTAAAGTTGACTAAATAGTGCCAGTGTGAATGTGTCCTTATTTTGAAACGACACAATGCATGAAACAAGCGTAAATCCACATGCCAACCCCCGGGGTCCAAAACTAATGTGTTGCATTCTGACTCCCAAGTTTTCTGCTTAAACCTAACCACACATTAACCACATTGTTTCATCATTGTTTCACACTGAAATGTAAAGAAACATTATGATTCAACGAATCTGCCACATATAAAACGTACAGACGTAATCATATACAATATAAGGGATACACCAATGTACAGAAGAAATAGCTGGTGCTGTACAGCTTTAGACAAACTACATTTGAGTGTGTTACTGTACGATGATCTTTTTTATCATCAAACAGTTCTTGACAGCGGCCTAATTGATACAAAGCTAATATCCAATTCAATGCTGTAAATGAAATATGGATTCTGTTTGGGGAAGATTTTTACATCACTACTTGATGAGCTGATGTGTTCTTTGAGTCATTGTTTACTGGTTTCTTTCATGGCCTGGCTGACACTGTGAAAGAGGGGCTGTCTGTTGGCACAGCTACAAAGTATTTATTGCCCCTCTGAGGAGAGAAGCCATGGGCTTTCAGTTTTAAGGAGGTGTATGTGTGTGTGTCTATCTGTACATGTGTGCCTGCTTATGAAGTTGTGTGACTTTGTGTGTGTGTGTGTGTGTGTGTGTGTGTGTGTGTGTGTGTGTGTGAACTCTTGTTTGAATAGACCATACAAACTTTTTGTTGGTGGCACAAAACTCTTTGAGGCAGCATGTAAAGCACTTACCTTCTGTAAAGGACATGCCATTCAGCTGCAAAAGACCCTAACGGCTGTTGTACCGGCCTTTGTGTGTGTGTGTGTGTGTGTGTGTGTGTGCAAATGGTAGAGTATGTGCACACAGAGGTTTGAGGCCCTGAAATAGAAAGGTGACATCGTCAGGGTGTTACCTGCTTTGCACTTGGCACTTGTTGGGACAGATTCCTCAGGACCCATTAGAAGCTTAATGGATGGATGGACAGGTCAAGGTTTAAACTGACTAGTATAAATGACATTAACATCTGAAAGTTAATCTGACATCTGAAATTTAGTTTATCAAACTGAAGTTGCTGTAGGAAAGACATTGTAAAAAAGGTGGGTTAATTATCATGATTTACTTCCCCATGATGGATTTTTTTTTTTTTTTTTTTGGTAATTGAGTGAAAATATTACATTGTAACCTCTTTGTCATGCCAAAACAGAAACATGCTATTCTTAAAAAATAAATTATTATTCTATTTTATTTTATTTTATTTTATTTTATTTTATTTTATTCTATTATTTTATTGTATTTTATTTTATTCTATTCTATTTTATTTTATTTTCATTTTGAATAAATACAGTAGTTTTAGCTCCTTTTTTGAAATGTTATTTACTGAAACTACAGTAAATTGTCTTTTGTATCTACCTTGGTTCCCTGATTGTTCTTATCTATCTGCCTTTGTGTGACTCACAACAAAAGGTTCCTGTTCAGTGTTTTCTGTTTGTTGCTAAGCTGATAGCATAATGACTGTGGTGAAGAGTCATTACTCTTTCTTTGTTCGTTTCACATGTCAAAGCTCATGACTGGTTTGGATTTGTCATCACAAATTATATACGTAATATCATTTGTCATTATTAGCGTAGGACAAAACATTCAATTGGCTCAGCTCAAAGACCATAGTCAAAATTGACTGTCTTTACAAAGCAGGGTTTCATTTTCAGCCCCCAAAAATATACATGCACATACAAACCATCAAAAATCTTTATTTGAAAGATGCTATATGTTAAATTGTATGTGAATATTAAATAATTGTTCTCAGATCTTAAGATGTAAATGAGGTCACCCCAGTGAAAAATGTTGTAGTATATGTGTTGCATTAATGACACTCATTCTTAGTGGGGTTTTTAATTTGTTTCACATATTTTTTTTTTTTTTTTAGATAGGCAATGAATGGATCCATGTCGCTCATATATCAATTGGACGCTTTAGTCTCCATTTGTGTGATTATGATCATTTCATTCTGAAAGTAGGAGTCTGTAGGAGATTTTCAACTGGTTAGAATCATCTTCTTGGCAGCTACCATTTTGAGCATTGGTGCCAGCTGCCCTTAGATGTATAGTTCAGAACAGACTCAGTTTGGGGTCGGTATAAATACCCCTTCCATAGATGCTGGAGAACCACTGGAATATTTCATACCAATAACTGTGTGTTTGAGGAAAATGCAAGAAACGATTTGTTAAAGAGCCCTCTGCACTTTGCATCTGTCACAAAATGGGGAAACAGACAGATACATTTGGTTTGGCTTGGTGTTTAAGTAATGGAGTCAATAGGTGACTTGTATTGAATCAGTTTGTAAATGATGTTAATCAAGCACGTCTGAAGTCTCCACAAGCATTGATCCCAGGTGTCTCAGACATCCCAATATTCAGCCCACTGAACCAGGCTTCTGTCAGGATACTAAGGTAGTAGTGGACAAACAAAGAGAGATATCAGATGTTTGGAGTCTGAGGAAGCTGCAGGAGATTGACGAATGAGCAAATCTTGGGCATGGCTTAAAAATTTAGAATTTTATTTTGACATAATGCCTAATTTGGAGATAGCAAAAAAGTGATTAAATGATGGAAACTGTCTATCTATATATATGTCACCAGGGGTCACCTATCCCGTCAGACAGATAACACCCCATCCGTCTGAGATGTCTCAGTGTTTTTGAGTTAGATTTGCACAATACATGCTGTGCACTGCTGTCTGCCTTTCAACTAACACTTGGGGGCGCTAACGTTTCAAATCCTACACACAGTGGATTTACCATATTAAAAGACTTCCAATCCTGCAGTCATTTTCCTCTCAGTGTTTGGCTCAAGTTTTAGTTAAGATTATGGATCCCTAATGGTTATACCTCCTTATTTATTTATTTATTTATTCATTTATTTATTTATTTATTTTCAAGATGACCTTTTTGGCTTTTATTTGTTAGGACAGATGGTATGAAAGGAGGTTGAGAAACAGACTCAAACCTGGGCCACCGCTAAGGACTACCAGGTGAGCTACCAGGGTGCCATGGCCACTCGTGTTATTATCAATAATACTGTAAGCACTTACAGATGTGACATTTGAGCAGGGTACCATGAAGTTTACATCTGGGTTGCCATAACACACATCAGCTGACATGCAGGAAGTTCCTCAGCTGTCAGGGAAATCCTCATGTGTCACGCGCCGATCTATATTTAGTACCCATTACCCACCTTCACTGTGACGTGAGGAGTGAAATACCGAACTCAGGGATGAAACAGGGCCAGGGAGATTACATAGAACATCGGCAAACAGTTTTCACAACAGGGACAACCCAGATCTGTCCTATAACACAAGTTAGGTTTTACAGTAAAATAAGGCAACAGACAAAGCAAAAAATACTAAACCAAAAGAAGTGAAACAAAATAAAGCACTTGTGATTGACAGGTTCACAGTAAACTGAATCAGTTAGATGAAAATATTCAGGTAAAAGCTCATTTTAAGAAGTCAGGTGATACTAAATCGGTTAACCTGAAATCCCCGTGGCAGCAGAAGGTCATGGACTCAAAAGGGTCTTTCACCCTTCAATGATTTCTGTGACTCATTTTACATCCTGTTTCCAAGAGGCTGGTTTGTTTGGCAGGGCTGTGATAATAATAGTGCAAATAGTCATGTGTCATTGATCTGTTGAGCTGTCACTTCCCCTTGTAAGTTCCCTATATAGATTAGCATTAATGGCATTACACCATATGCCTTATGCTGCCTCTGCAGTGATTAAATCAATAGACACTCAGCATAAGAGGAAACGGACAGTGATTAAGAGGCTACTTCTTATTTCATAATGGAAAAACACATGGATTTAATAAATTAAAAATAAAACCACATGTTAAACCAATTAATTATCTCATTGAAAGTTAGGTAAACCAGGGAAACCACTCTTGAGAGGAACTAAAGCCAATGTCAGAATAGAGGGAACAATATATATAATCTGTTTAACTTTGTTTAATGCTACTTGACAAATACAAAATGTGATTTCTCTTATTTCATTAATCTCTAAGACTTCTGAAGGAAAATAAGGGGAACGTTTTACACATGACCTTTTGGACTTTATATAGTTTTAGATGTGGTGTTTCAACTCTGTTCAGTAGATGGCAGCAATACACCATTAAAGTTCCATCACATCACAGGGGAAGCCATGTGCCCCACAGCAGACACTGAACATGATTAACCTGAAGGTATTACTCCATAGATACCAGTATAGCCATTCATATATCATGACTGCTAAACAGCCACACTTTGAGTTAAAACACTGAATACTTTATAAACATAACAGTGAAAAGAAACCAGCTTCTATTGTCTTTAAAAAGCACTAAAAGTTGTTTGTGTAACTCTAATTTATGGAGACTTTAACCGACCACATTAAGAATCAAGTCATATCCACTGTGTCGTCTCAGAGAATTCAGGTCAAGCTGCTGTTCTCCTCCAAATATTAATTTAATGATGACTAATGGGACATCATTAAAATCGGAGCTATGCATACTGTTTTGTATTCAGGCCATGACTTTATAGTGGTTATGGACAAGCTGTAAAATGCTGCACAGCAGGAAGAAACAAAGGAAACTAACACACGCTTTGTGTTTGATATATTTTCAAAGGAACTGCTTCAGGCTTCTTTTCTATTCATCATGTTAATGTTGACTACTCATAGAATCACATGTTGTTTTCCATCAGGGGGAAGCACTGTGCAAGCTTTTCCCTGTCGGCCTGAGAGTCTTTTGTGAGTGCAGCTGTGTTGCTTGACCGTCTCCATCCATCTCCTCCTCTCTGTCTCCCTCCCTCCTCTATTGAACTGTAAATTGATCTATTTATGAGCTTTCCAAATGAGAGGAGTGAAGCCACAGTGAGGTGGTCTGATGTGAGGACAATACAGTGTTGCGTCTGTGACCAACAATACTCCCGTGTGCAAAACCTGACTCCTTTGGCTGGTTTACATCCTCTGCTCCTCTTCAGCTCTTGTTTCCAGAAATGTTTTATTTGCTCCAGTGATCCAGAACCTGACAAGGCCAAACAGTGACAGCTGTGGCCAGCTGTGACCATCTACTGTAAGATGTTATTGAGCAGCTTGATTCAGCTGGGAGCTACCACCAGCACTGAAACATGTACTGGATATCATCACATCACCAGTCACTATCTCATTACGTCTCCTGCTTGTTCCCTTCATGTGTTTTAATGAGAGTCTAATGAATGTTGCTGGTGAAACTGGCCTACATACAGTTTGCCTCGCATGCTTAATCACCCTCAGGAAATTAATATTCAATAGTTCGCTGTTCTCGCTGGATGACCAGAGAAAAAGCAATAAGTGCAGATATGAATTATCTTCCTTACAGATATTGTGGAATATGAAAATAAAAGCAAGCTATTTTACATGATATTTTAGAGGATAAAAATCTACCATGAAACTTAAAGAGACAGTTCACCCCAAAATAAAAAATGCACATTATTTATCTTACATGTAGTGTTACCTATCTGTTGATACTGTTTTTGTGTGAGTTGCTGATTGTTTGACATATCAGCTGTAGAGATGTCTGCCTTCTCTCAATTATAATAGAACCAGATGGCACTCCACATGTGGTGTCAACATAACTCAACAGTCTTTTTCCAGAAATCAAGATAATCCAAAGACCTTATTGTGAGCACTTGTGAACCCTTATGAGTGAGGGTAGAATGGGGAGAGAGATGGATCGGCGGTTTGATGCGGCTTCTGCAGTGATGCGGGCGCTGCGCCGGACCGTCGTGGTGAAGAGGGAGCTGAGCCGGAAGGTGAAGCTGTCAATTTACTGATCCATCTACGACCCAACTCTCACCTATACTCATGAGCTCTGGGTAGTGATGGAAAGAATGAGATCGCGAATTCAGGTAAGGCGAAATGAGTTTCCTCCGTGGAGTGGCTGGGCTCAGCCTTAGAGACAGGGTAAGGAGCTCAGACAGCCAGAGGGAGCTCGGAGCAGAGCCGCTGCTCCTTCGCATCGAAAGGTGGTTTGGGCATCTTATCAGGATGCCTCCTGGGCGCCTCCCGTTTGAGGTGTTCCGGGCACGTCCCACTGGTAGGAGGCCCTGGGGCAGACCCAGAACACACTGGAGGGATTATAAACCTCATCTGGCCTGATAACGCCTCGGGATCCCCCAGGAGGAGCTGGAAAGCGTTGCTGGGGAGAGGGACGTCAGGGGTGCTTTGCTTTTCCTACTGCCCCCCTGGATACACAGATGAAAATGGATGGATGGATGTTGTGAGCAGTTTTACGTAGTAAATATTTTCTGTCTACCACACCCACCAACTGTATCACAGTACGGAAGGAAGTGTGCATTTATTGCCAGCTCACCTAGCTACAGCTCAGCAAAGGAGGACGCCATTAATATTTACATCTTACACTGTCACAAGCATGAGCTGCTCGTCCATGAGTAGATGCATGATGACTGAAAAGCAGGTGAAGAGGGATACTCAGGACGAATACAAAGTGCAGATATGTAGATAACGTTCATGGTTGTGAGAAAAGGAGGTTGTCCCAGTAATATCCAACACACTGCTGAAATATCAGGGTCTCCTTGTGCTCCTCCTATGTCAACTGTATGTTCTCTCCCTGTCTGCGATGAAGCGTTACACACTGTTGTGTTATTTGGACCCACAAAAAGCAAAAGCAGAGCTGTTTTACTTTTGTCGCTGTGCCATCTCTGTAAGAGCCCCTCTCCTTCCTCTGCTCTGACCCCGCAGAGTGATTCATAGACGCAGACAGTGCAAAGCTAAAATAGCAGCATTCAGTCAGTCACCCACTCTGGAGATTATCCGGCTGTTGCCCTGCAGGACAAGGCAGAAGTGGAGAGCACATGGAAGCACACACACGCTTTCTCTCTCAGCGATATAATGTATGCAAAATGTGTGAATCATCCATCTCACTTTTTTAAAAATATCTGTATGTCTCAAATATCAAGTTATTGTTACATCAAAAAGTGGATTTTTTTTTGGGTGTGTTGGCAGATTGAAAGTGCCTGAAGTGAGGAATGGCAGCTGTTCTATTTATGGTAAATTGGCAGTTTGGTAAATCCAGATGCGTTTATGCTCGCACTTTAATCCACTGTGCTTTGTGGTGATGCAATCAGTGATGCTTAGCTCTGTTTCTGACCCTTTTAATGTGGACTTTTGTATGTCAAATTCCCCTTTTCCTCTTTGCTTTTAATCTATTCACATCCTGCGTCAGCGTCCTACTTTTAGTTATGCATTGTTCTATTCTGGTGAGATACACAGCAGGCAAGGGATCCACACACGGGGAAGCTATAATACACACTCACAGAGACTGCCTCAGCACTTGCGGGGACTAAGTGCCGCAGATGTTTCAGGCAGAAATAGTAAAAGAGGGAGAAAGGAACACACTTTATTTCTGGGAAGGATTTTCTTCACAGGTGCTCACAGAAGTATGTACAGTTTGTTTTCAGGTGACCGAGACAGAACTATAAGTAGGCTTGCATCTAAAAATGGAAGAACTGTTTCTTCCCTCATTTGCTGTGTTGTGTGCACAGGTGGCCTAAAAGAGATAGAGTCATGAGGTAAGGACAGAGAGCTATGTACAAAATTAAGTGACAGAAGGATGGAGGAGAATATTCGTGTTAAAGACGAAGAAACAGGTGACTGCTATTGACTGGATGTGCTTATAAAAAGACAGCAGAGCACAGTGAGTCACTCAAAACACCTAACGGGTCAAATATTCTTCTAATATCTTCTTCTATCTGCTGCTGTGTCGACCATGGCACATCACAATTTCATGTCTGATTTCACAGCTAAGTCAAACAATTTGAGGTGAAAAACAATTTAAAGAGCCCGTTTACATTTAGTTTGATTAATACACATTATTTCCAGCATTTAAAGGGACAAACCTTGAGTGCAGGCCTATTCAGTTGGTGGCCCACAGACCACATCCGGCCCAGAAGCAATGTCCGAGTGGCCTAAATTAAATCTGACACTAGAATATGACAAGATATGATGACAATATAGTGTCTGGAAGTGACTAATGAGTTAACCACCTTCTCCTCCCTCTCATCTCTGTTTATTTGCACATGTGCAGAAACAATCGATGTCCTACGTCTTTTCCTAAACACTTTCTTGGTCTCGATGGAAAATGTAATGAGGTGAGGTGTGTGGGTGTGCGAGAAAGAGAAAAAGAGAGGGATTGAGACACTACCCCCTTTTACACTGCCTGTTAAAGGTGGGAATATCGCACCGTTATGCCACCTTGCCTTCTGTACATAAGGCACGATTGCAGAGAGGAGGGACGGAGCGTCTCACCTTTAAGCCGTGACAAGAGGTAGTAACAGTGCTGCAAAGGTGTCTGTATAAACTGGAAAGCCTGTGAGACAGGATCATGGGCGGCATTGGTGTGACGTTTTGATAAGATGATGATAAGTTATGCTTGCGACCCACCGTGAGAGATTTAGAAATTAGCTGTTAGCAGTTAGCGGCTAACTCAAAGAAGAAAAACAGCATCTGTAAATGTCCGCAAATTGAGAAAACAATGAGATTCGGGAGCTCCTTACCCTCCGAGCAGAGGAGGAGATCTGCCGCCATAAAACAGGGACGGTAAATGATTGTTATTGACACGTTAATGCCATTGTTGTTTAGAAAGCACTGCCGACACGTATGCTTTATGTCACGCCGACATCTGTCCTGCCTCTCTGATTCTGCAAACCAAATGATGCCACCGTAGTTTAGGTCTGTGTAAACATGCAAAGGAGGCAAAAAGAAGGGACTTTGTAGCGGCCCTATAGTGTGATCACTGTGTTAAAAGGGCTATTGGTGGAGAGAGATAGAGTTATTGGTTATTGTTATCGCCACTTGTTATGCTTCTGTGCACTGATAGCATTGATAGCTCTTTTTTTTATTCAGCTTCTGCACTTTGTGATGTGCCTAGGTCAGACATGTGACCAAATCCAACCCAACTGGATTTGTAACTGAACAGCCCTGATGTAGACCTGCGTCTTTACAGTGTGAGTGGATCGCTGTACATTCAGTGTCCAAACAGATCACTCGTCATAAGAACATATTGGCTTATTACATTTCCACAAACCACGGACACGTTACATTTGTTTCAGAAGCATCATTTAACATTTCTAAAGTGACGTAGTTCTGATTACATGTATATGAGCTGAGTTTCTCATCAGGAGGAGAGGACGGTGGACGGGGAAGGCCAAGAAGCACACCGCTGTTTCGAGACCAGCCGTGTTTTTTAACAGCACATCGTGACCTTTCCAGCAGTGGTTGTGGTGACAACAACCGCATATTTTAAGCCAAACATGATCTTTCCCTAACCATAACTAAGTGCTTCTTGTGACTAAATCTAACCACACGTTAACCACAGCACTATTACACATATGAAATGTACAAATGTAACATATATGTAGTTTGCAGAAATGTACATTGATTCTGGCGATTGGGCTGTGTCTAGTTGTATCTGGTATAAGCAGGGAGAGTAGTGCTTGACAACAGCAAAGCGTTATTCTTCGTACATTAGATTACAGTTATATCACTAGCTTGGTTAGCTAATTTCAGCTCAAAGGTATTATACTTCTTTAAGGGATTATGTTCCTTGGTGTTTTAATTACCCTGTGGTCACAATGCTACATGTGTGTCTCACATTTGGCCCACAAAACAAGCACAAACAATTAACTAACACAAAAAACATATATTGATAAACGCTGATCTGAGAAATAGCACTAAAGCTAGATCAGTCTCTGTTTAGTCTGTATCAACAGGATGCAGGAGATGCAGCTGCAGCGAGGGGTACAAAGGCAAACAGGAAGTCAGTGCTGAGCTCTCTGGAAATTTCAGAGAATTTCACAGCTTCACGGTTTTCACCGTGAGCGTCTTCAGCTGTTATTGTCAGTCAATCGGGTCCTCATTTGCATTCACATGTGTTATGTTCCTCATTTCTAACTTTTCCCTGTAAGGGATTTAATCTCACTGATGAGTAATTAGTTTCTTCATATTTATTATTGGCTATTGTTACAGTTTTGGACATATTAGATTGATTATCTCTAGGCAGCACAACATCTTCTATCCTCTACTCCACAGTAAACATAGTGGTGCTTTTCTGGGCAAGGTAGGCCCTGCCACATACATAAACTGTCTTCACACACACACTCTATCTCTCTCTGTCACACACACACACACACACACACACAAACTCTGCAATCGAGCCGCAGTTGTGTGAGATTGATCACTTAGCTGGCTGCGGTCCAGCAAGCTCTCTTTTCTATTATCAAATGACTGCAGCAGTGTGACAGGAACAAAAACAGTTTATATGTGTGCACACATCTTATACAATACAATGTGATGTCCCACTTCACTCCCATTGTAAAATATCACCACGCTGAGTACCTTACAAAAGCTGCAGATTTGGCCCAACTATGTCAGAGTTGTTGCTTGTTATTAACTGTGAGATTACAACATCTCAAATATGGTGCTTGAATACATTACCACCAAATCCTTTGTTGGGTAACACTTGTAGATTTCTGGGAAACTGTGACAGTAGGGTTTTTGGTAGAGGAAGTTAAAAAAAGAGAGGGCTACAGTGCTCTTGTGCTTATCTTAGCCTACATCTACTTCATGTTGACTCATTTCATTCTAAAATGTGATTATATAATACAGCATACTGTTATTTTGTCAGTTGCCTTTATGTAATTGTATTAAAGGCCTTTAAACAATGCTCTGGGGATAGTTGAGTCTGCCAATGTGCTGGGATTGTGCTGTCAAAAAGTACTGCTTTCACAATGCACCATCTGTTTTTCTGTTTTTGGTTACATCCTCTCTGTTCATATTTTTGAACATTTGCATTTTCACTATTTAATTCATTGTAGCACATGCAATACTGTGCATTGTGTATATAATTTTCTTTAAAACATGTGTAATCCACATCTAAAGGGTGGACAGAATGGCTGTGTGATGTGACAGGCTCACTATGACTGACCCATGGCCACGAAGAAACAATCTGATGATAAAAACAGATAATAATGTCACAATGGCTGGTAGGACAGATGCCACCATCAGAAAATATCATGTTAAATAGTTAAATCTTTACTATGGCTACTCCAAAATGGCACTGACCTTTTATGTATAGATTTATACAGAAGTGATCCCTCAATCATCACTTATGACCCATTGGAAGTGTGGTGGCGAATTTACTGGGACCAGTGTCAGGCCTGCTACTTGGAAAATGCAATGAGCTAAGCTACCAGTTACTCTACATCAAAATAAAGTTTCACTACATTGAAGCTATCCCCAGAGAAAGGCAGCAAGCTAAGCTACGAGAAAATGTCGAAAGTAGTTTGCGACTTGCAAAGCTACTTTGATTTTTTTTTTTTTTTGGCCTTTATGTCAATTCAGTGTTATCTCGGTGATAAGAAAACATGACAGTTAAACAAATAGTCAGCAAAAATGCTCAGTTGAACTGTTTATTATTAAATAACAGACTTAAAATTAAAACTTTCTTATTTTTTTTAAGACTCTGTGACATTTGAACATGTCCTCCAATAACATGACAACATCAGTTGACCTATTGCTCTCTCTCTTTCTCTCCTCTTCCTACTTCATATATGTCTCTGTCTTGGCCTCTTTCAGTGGGCTATCTGGCTCTGTCAGTAATTCAAAAACAGGATTCCAAAATATATTTTTCAGTCAGTAAAACCACAATAAACAACAAAAATTATGGACCTCAATGAAAACATTGGTTTTTCGGGACATTTGAACATGAACATGTCCTGCAAATAAAACGTGACGTCAGTATGTCACTCTGTCTCTCCTCTCCTCCTCCTCTTAATACGGTTCTCTGTCTCTCAGCTCTTTTCTTGGCCCTTGTTGTGTCTATTTTTCTCGTGTCCACTGCAAATCCACTAAATATATACAGTCTATGGACAAGACATGTGAGAGATATGTCAAGAAGTGTAATGTAGCCAGTCAGAGGCAGAAAAGCCAATAGTGAAGCAGCAAGCAGAATAAACTGAAGGATTAGTAAGTGATGTCATGTGGAAGTTCTTCCTTCATCTGCATGAGTAGGTGTGGCGCTGGCATCAGTCACATTACTTAAACTCAGTTCTATTGTCCTTACTTTTATCCAGACCTTTGCAAGGAATGACATTACCACCATGCTACTAAGAAATGCAGTTAAGTTAGTAATGTCGCTACTTGTAGTGATGCTACTGCCCAACACTGATCGGGACGTTTAAGGGTTGCGACCTTTGGGCAGTGATGTGTAGCCCCCTGCCAATACCAGCGCACAGGTGAAGTCGAGGCTTCATAAAAAAATAGCGACCAGTTTGAAGCAGCACGCGTCCAAGAGGAGACTATAACATCACATCACAAAAACGCAAATATAGCGAGGCCAAACGCTGCACAGAGTGAATCTGAGTTTGGCTTTCCCTTTCACTTTTGCTTGCGAGCACTAAAAGAGACGATAAAAAGTGATGCAGAGTTGGCTTGTTTTCTGTTGGACAGGTAGGTTAGCTTAGTTAGCCTGCTTATTTCCATTACAGCAAATAGCCTGCAGCAAACGTACAAGCAGTGTTTGGGGACCAAGTTTTAATGTTTCCTGCAGCGTATACCTTCAATATGCACTGAAAATTGAGTGACTGTAGGGAAACTAACCCTGACAGCTCTAACTCATTGCTGGAACCAACAAGCTCTACAGATACATTCCCCTTTTTAGTTTAATTTTCGCTCTCTTCAGTCTTTGATCGCTCCCTGAACTCCACTAGGGGAGGGTTGGCCTCCCTGTGGGCTGCTGCTTAGAATAATAGCATAGAAAACATGGCTGAAAAGTGTGATCCCCACATTCATAGGATGTTTGTGAAACTTTGTTGTGCTAATTCTATTTTAAAGATGCTACATAAAAATCATACACGACATCTAACACTCTCCTTTTGTTGCTATTGTGTAAGCTGCTTTGGTCGATATCTGAGGTGGTGATTCAATCGCCGACCTCCATAATGAAGCATAATGATGAGCAAACACTGCATTATGATGATACACAAGCACAGTTAATGATGATTGGAAACTCTTTCTTGTGACTGTTATGTAAGACACGGCTGTGTCTATTGTGCTCTGCTGATAGGTGATTCAAGGTGAAATAATGGAGACTGTAAAAGCCTCTCCATCAGTTCTGTAATGAAAGCAGAGTGTTGTCACTTCAGTGTACACTCACGCAGCAGCTCTAATGCCACACGCTCTCGCTGTCTATCTCGAAAACACAGACACGTGCACAAACACAAGGATGCTGAGACCGTACATGTGTCCATCCATATGTGCCTGGTGTGCAAAAATAAAATCTACTTTAAGTGATGAAACATACTCAATATTCAGATGTGTTTGAGCCTCTGCTGCCACAAAATGGATAGTTTACTGTCCCGGTGTTATTTAAAACTCAATTTTCTGTCCACCTCTTGCTGCTGTATCTCAAAATTAAAAGACAAAGAGTCATACTTAGAGCGAAAAAGAAAGAGCAACACGTGATGCACGCATTACTGCATTTGCACCACACTCCAACATGCCCCTGTTTTACTGGCTTTTGTAAACACACACACACAAACTGAATTACATAATAAAGTATAATTGCCCTATTGCTAAGACTCAGCAGCAATTATGTTTTGCTTGTTTGTACTGACATATCTATTTAGGGTATGATGTACCTTTCATATAGTCTTTTTTAAGTGCAGGCTTTCTTGAAAAGAAACACTCTTTTTGTAACCTTTAACAAACTAGCTTGGAAGTAATGCTGCTATTTCTTGATTACAGATTCAGCCCTTATGTTACTGTAATTCGTCAGTGCATCTGTGAGTGTAATTACAGCAATTTGCTGAAATAAACTAGGAGTGGATTTGAGGCCGTGCAGGACTCTTGTTTTGGATGGAAGTCGTCGAGAGTGAAATTATGTGATTACTGTCAGATGGAGAACTGGTTTATTTGAAGTTTAATTTTTCTTGAGGAAATAAAAATGACCTTTTTATTTTGATTACCAGACATTTTTGAGTTTGCCCCGTGCCATGGGATGCCTACATTTTTTTCTTGATTTCTTTTTTAATTATCTACTGTGAAGGGAAAGCAACAGATTTAACATTGCATCTCAGTTTGAAAAAAAGCATCATAATTGATCCAGCAAAGCCAGAAATACTGTCTTATTTTTTAACCCATGCCGACTTCTAACTTGTCAAAACCTGGTGCCTTCAGTACCCACAATGCAACTCAACTGCAGACAGGTAACAGATTCTAGCCTCAAGCAGAGATGAGGAGCTATAGAGATCTGGTCATCTTGCTTCTTTCTAACATCTTCAAATTTGTAGTCCTAACTGACGCAGACTCAAGTGACATCACTTGAGGCAAGTTATATGATTGTCTCTGAGGCACAAAGAAAGCTTTATACAACTTTTTCACATATGCAGTAGTGCACCTGAAAGCCTGTAAACAGACTTTGATGTGCAAAATCGACACACTTTCCCTTTAAAGTCTAAGATGTTGGCACCTCGTCATAGTGGTCAAACAAACACAGGACTTTCACCGAGGAGACCACTGTTTGTGTCAAACCAAAAGTCAACATTGACTTAACTTTTAGCTTAAATACTTACTTACTTCACATAACTATGTGACATTTCATAACAAAGATAAGTCATGTTATGAGGTGCATCCCATGTGTAGTTATTTTAACCAAAACCACAACATTTTCCTAAACATACCCATGTATTTTTTCCCTAAACTAAACCAACTGACTTTCCAAGGTGCAGGTGAGTAACTCTACATGCTGCCACCACATAATGGGTTGTTAAGAGGTTGAGATCATATCACATGTTTCTGTGAGATCAGACTGGAGTGTATTACTCAGCAAATACACTCTGGCATATTCTGACAATTTGTGGATGGTTGACCCTATTTGTCCATGTATTTTATTTTAAGTATTTCGCTGCTTAACTAGGCAGTCTATGCAGTAAAAACACGCAGATACATTTGAAATTGGTGCTACGTGAACAGAGAGCATAAAGGAAAAAGGGGCTGTGGCATTTGCTTTTACTCAAGAGGTAGAAAACTTAAAACTACCAGGAGGTGCTGCGCCACATCACACCAGTAAACACTTGCTGCTGGTGAGTGATGTAATGCAAAGTTATCTGTTATGACACAGTAAACAAAATGACTGTTCGCTGGAGACAAATGATCTCAAATTACAGTTAAATGTTAATCTAAAATATGTTTCTAAAAATACATTTGAGGCAAGAAACAGGCAGAATCTTGGTCCACATTTGATCAACACTGCTTAGTTTTATCGTTTGATCTCAGTTTTTTCAGTCTCTGTTTTCACAATAGGGGAAACAGTATGTCCTGTCCCCAAATTCTTTAATTACAGCCAAATGGTGCACTAAAATATGTTTGTGGAGACATTTTAGGTGAGAAAGAGGCAGTAGTAACAGAATCTTGTTTTTTATTTGATCAGCGCGTGACTAGTTGTACCATTTAATCTGACTTTGGTCTGAGTTTGAGACAGAGAAGGAGAGGGCCAAGTCTTACTCTTTGTGTCCGTGGTGGCAGGCATACAAAAATGTGGAGGTACAATCTGTATTTCAAGCAACAGCACCAGAGCCAGTGAAAATGGATTTCGACTGAGAGATGAACAGGCAGATCTGGGAGGGAAAATTTACCACAGTTCATTTACATACACTATACCCACACTGTCACGATACAAAACTTGTTGAAAGTATCCCTCTAAGCACTCAAATCCCACAAAGATGAAACTTTACTTTGACTTAATATGAAAAACCACCTCAACTCAAAGTTTTATGCCTGGGGATAATCAAAGCAGCTAATCAACAACACAAAATATCTCTGCACGCAACATCTCTTAAAATCTCCTCTTTTAGCAAACACACACAAACACACCTCAAAGCTCACAAGGATGTTTACAGCTCGGTTTTGGGCGGTTGCTCTCTGTTTCCCTTCTAATCTCATTGTGTCTCTGCTGGCCTCTGATCTTTGGCATTTTCGACATTCCAGCCATCTGCTACTCTCTCATTTGCCTGGCAGCACCCCAGCAGCACTAAACTAAACAGACTGCCTGCAACCTCAGCTTTTATTCCTCTGTCTGCCCGTGTATGTCTGTCTCCTCGGTCAGAAAGAAAGAAAGAAAGAAAGAACATTCTTGCTCTAATTTTAATGCCAGTGTCATAGCTTTTAAAGAAAGACAGTTTTATCAACACGTTCCATTTCGTGCTGTGAGAACCACAGATAGTGATGAACAATCGTGTGGCGCACACGATGACATGTCATACTGGAGATTTATTTTGCCTGTTTCGAACCAACGGCGCACTGTGTCACGGCCGCAGACAGAATGTTTTCTCAAACATCATCAATCTGAAAGTGAGAGTCAGTGGGAGAGCTTCTGAAGCCAGAGGGGGCAACAACATAGTTGAAAATCACTTTAATGGGTCACCACAACACAAATTAACACTACAAAAAAGAAGGAGTGATGAGCAATCAAAAGCTGCTGTAACGTCAGACATTTTCCATAGAGACATCTTGTGTTTGTTTCCTCTCTGGTTTGTTAAAGGTGAAACGAAATGCTGTGGTTGAGGAGACAGGATGTGAGAAGGTCATACAGTGGTTCCATCACTTTCGCAATTTCTTCCCATGTTTGCTTTTATGTTGTCTCTCACTTTCTTTCACATTCTCTGGTATCGATTTTTTCTCTCTTTTTTTTCTAGGTTAGAAAACTGTTAGAGCAGTTTGAGAAAAGTTAGTTTGACAAAAAATATTCTCACAACAATTAAACAGCAAAGGGTAAGATTTTAGCATGATAATTAGATTGACAACTATTTGTTTATCCTCAGCAGTAACTTACATTATATACACTCTGAAATGCTGAAACTGTAAAATGTTTGTAGACATTTTGAGGCCTGGAGCAACACTAAACTTTAAAGCTGCACTAATCACTACTGTCTTATCCCCTAATCATCTAATCATCATATGAAGATCACTCATAGTGAACAGAAAGAAATACCACCAAACTCAGTTCCCTTCGCTCTACAGAACATTTTACCCTCTGTCAGCTGATTGCTTTGGTTTTACAACCCGCAACTTTATTGTTTTGGTTCTCTTTAAGCACTCATCAACCTCTTTTCTAAATTCCAGCCACAGCAGACGGCTGTTTTCAGAGATACACCTCAGAAAAACCCATTGTACACCACCTGTACAGCACCTGTAGCAGCAGATGAACAAAGCTCGCAACCACAGACTGTATAAAAATAACGGATGTAGCCACAATGACGTCACCTATTGGTTTGTAGACTACTAGCAAGTGCACTAGAGACAGCAGCTGAGCAGCTAACTTCTGGTATGGACTTCCGCTAAAGCCTAGTTCACATTACACGATTTTCACCGCGATTTTGACGTCGCAGAGGATCTTGAGAGCCACCTTGGGTCGGAGGTGAGTCAGCAGATGGTCTGCCACGATGAGTCCTCATGTGTGAACAAGCCTACGAGCAAGTCGCCCCCTCGTCTGTGACTGGGACTGGATATCTGGCATGCTAGAAAACTGGAGAAGTCTGACATGACTGACAAGAAGCATCAGCCAATGAGAGGCGGGATACGTCCCACGTCAACACTCAGGAGGACGTAAGAAATGTGAGGAGGACAAGCCGCAGGGTTGCCACTTGCCAGGTCCACTATTAGCCACAACTTTGGGCTTGTTTCTAAAGTGGAGTTGCGTATTTGGGCTTGCTCTCTAAACGTCACCTTTCTCTCTATATATCCATCTATTAAGTTATTTAAACGCATGATAGTCGCTTCTTTTGGGCTTGTTTCCATAGCCCTGGTTGCTTGTTTCTCTCCCAAGATCTGGCAACACTGACAAGCCGGCAAGCAACAACAACAATGGAGGCATCCACGGGATCATGGGGAGTGTGTTGTGTTTGGACCCAGGTCATGGAGGCAGATTCAACACTGGGAAGAATATCCGTGCCTTTAAGATGTGTCGTCTCCAAGTTTGGTGACGTCACCGCGTTATCTGGGGTCTGTCTTCGAGGGCTCGGTGGACAAATCTTGTGGTGTGCACACACAGGTCGTAACGCAGTTGGCGAGACTCCCACTAACAGAAACACATGTCCAAAAAAAATAAAAAATCAGGGTGAAAATCGTGTAATGTGAACTCTCTTTCACAATGTAAGTCTATGGGGAAATGTCTCATGGACTGTGGTATGACAGCAGCACACAGTCTGTCAAAGCAGACACCCTTAATTATGCGTAAATTTAAGACTTAATAAAATTATACCGGTGAGTTAAACAAAAATTCACTTCTTGCACAGCTGTCATGAACTGGAAAGTTAGCTATTTGGGCAGTTGGGCATTTTAACATGGGTGTCTACAGCGGCTGGCTTGATTTGGAGCCAGCCTCAAGTGGCTATTTGAGGAACTGCAGTTTTTGGGACTTCTGGAGGCTGCCACTTGTTAGCAACCAGCTAATGAGCATATAGTGAAGAACTGACCAACTAACAAGCAGATGTTTCTCTAAGAGGTTAGTGGAGAGCAAAACAGAGCTGAAAGGAGAGTCAGTATTCATACTCTTGTCAGGTGGCCAGAGGTTCAAATTAATGCTAATGTTTCCTTATGGCTGCTTAATGTTTGAATAGTTCTCCAGGGTGTTTGCTGTAGCAACTTTATGAGAACATAATACGTCAGTGTTGTGTTTACAGCTTGCTGAAATGCTGCCAAGTAGCCAGGAAATCAATAAGCTTTAAGTGAAGTTCTGCATTTTCTATAAGACCTGCACTGTATTATCAAATCCACCTCATAGTACACCCTAATTTTCATGTTCAAACGAGTAAAAAAATTACAAAAACATCATTCAGTAATTTGTTTTGGTAAACAACCATTTACAGACAGTAATAAAGATAAGTGTATGAGGCACCTGTATGACAGGTAGTCTGAGTATTTATCAGGGAATAATTACTAGAAAAACGTCCAAAGGTCAGTCTTCGGGGGAGTTTTTACAGGGCAATATTTGAATGACACATGTTTTGTAGTGACAGGTTTGAGACAACAGCTGCACATGCACCCTCGCAGCGTTGCTAAATGCGACCACAGAAGCATCACGCGGGGCATTGTTAGTGACTTCCTTTGTGCTGTTTACAGCAGACTGCAAACACCCTGCAGTACATCAAGGTGCTCGTGTTTTTGCATATTTTGTTTGAGGGTGTATTTTGCATATCAGGCTGAGTTCTTTTACAGTATGACATGAGTGTATTTTATGAAAGAGAAAGTGAGAAGGGAAGAAGAAAAAGAGGGCAAGCAACATCAAAAAAGACACCCAGGGCAAAACAAAGAGCCTATTTACAAGAATCACTTACTAAGATGTGAAATGTGTGAGAGCGTCAGACTGAGAGAAAGACAGAAAGAGAAAAAAGAGACAGACAGAAAGATAAAGTGGAGGAGGGAGAGGAAGAGAGGGAGGGGAAAGAAAGGGCTGGGGTTTCCTTGCCTCTCCCTTCTGCAGTCTAATCAAAGTAATGACGCAGGCACAGGAGATGATACTACACACATGAGCATACACAACCACTCACACACAGTGCAATGCAATTGCCCCAAACCATCACCAAGCATTTCGCAAACCGCCCACGGCTGCTCGACTGCATCACTCTCTCCCCTGCCTTCTTCTGCCCTCTGGGCAAGTTCCCTCACATCTGTCTCTCTGTCTCAATCTTTCCTTTATTTTCCTTCTCTCTCCTTCTTTCTCCCAATCTACTGCCTCTTTTATTCCTTCCCTCCATCACCGCATTCATTTATTTTTTATCAGCTCAGCCCTCTGTGAAACCACTTCCGGTAAATGGGTTGTGTTTGTGTCTGTGTGTCTGTGTGTGCATGTGTACTTACTTAGTCCCTACGAAGCCCTTTTGTTCTGTTGTTCTGAGATAAAAGATATTCATTGCGGATGAATCATCCACAATTCTGAGTAGCATGTGTGTGCCAACGTGCCTCGCTTGCAGACCTGTACACCCCCTTGCCTCCATCTTGACCTCGAGGCATTTGCAAGGAAATTGTTCCCCTGTCTCTAACTTTGCTGACAGCTGACCGTTCGCTAAACCCTTGTCCAATCATGGCTTAGTCACTGCAACGTGTTACATCAGGCCTGTTAAGCTTTGGATTTCTCCACACTTTGACACAGCGTGCATGGAGCTCTAGTACAAGCTGTATTTAGAGAAAGTTATGTTTTTTGTTTTATTTACCCAGAACTTCAAAACTAAACACTCAAGAGCAAATGTGTAAGGAATACATTAAACAGTGTGTTATAGTAATCTGCTCTAATGTACGATGCTAACATTAGCATAGCCAGTTTAATAGTTTAAAAGCATAAAGCATGTCATGAGGAGGACACAGATTTTGTTTAAAAATTATTTTGTTTTTGCCTTCTTGCCTTTATTTGATTGGACAGTTGAGGATAGCATGCTTTACCAGATGAGCTACAGGACGTCCCATGGAAATACAGGTTGCAATCTTATTTAGCAGTACGCTTATCTTTGGCATTTGAGTTGTTTTGATATCACTGAGATACTTTGTGACACATGGAAAAAAATGAGCGTCTGATCACCATATGTGGAACATTTTGAGGTAACACAGGTGGTGACAGACAGGTCATGTAGGCTACGTCTCTCACACATTTCTTACGCTGTGGTTATGTGATGGCACACACACTTTTTTTTTTTTTTTGTATTTTTGTTTTTTATCAGTGTGTGTTTGTACTGTAGCAGCCACGCGCAGTGTGCCCTGCTTCTGTCTTGGGTGTGTCGGTGATGAATGGTTTTTGTGGTATGCCTCATACTCTTACTCGTCGCTGATGAGAACATGTCGAAATCACATCTTATGATTAAGCTCTCTTCATTCTGAAGCCATTGTTTCAGTGTGCAATACAGACATGAGGTTTCCATTACAGTGCCCTTTGGTAAACATCCAAATGATTATAAGCTTATACTGCACATAAAGCACTGTTCAAAACTCATTTTCGTGTTTAATTTTAATATAGCAGCAAACAATATACATATTATTTAAAGATATACTGGAGTGATGGCATCCTGAGCAGGATGTGTGTGTTGTAATCTGAGCTTCTCTGTTTATTGTTGTGTGGTAGACAGTAGTTTCTTTTTGTGTGTCCCACTGCCTAGCTACTCATATGACGGTTACCGCCGCTGATGCTGGGACAGCATGGTTGTGGAGGGGTAACTCAGGTGGCAGCAGCTCAGTCCACTGGGACTTGGCTTGGGAACCGGAGGGTCGCCGCTTCAAGTGACTCGTACAGACCAAGTATGGAGTGTGTACTGGTAGCTTAAGAGGTGCAAGTTCACCTCCTGGGCATGGATGAGGTGCTCTTGAGCAACCTCTGAACACCCAACAGCTAGGGATGCCTGTCACATGTCTGTTTTGTACATTTCCTTATTCAAACAAAGATTGCAGCTGGGGAAAAATCTCTTCTGGTTGGCATCTTTCTCTGATTATAAGAGGGCCAAAAATATGTGATTTGCATTTAATCCATCTGCACTGAACTAAAATGAGAAAATGAGAGCTTTAAATACTCCTTGGCCCACAACCAAGTGCACTTACGATTAAATAATACTGATTGGTCTGTGCTGCCCTACTATACAATTGCTTACCTGTTGCCCCCATGGCTCTAATCTCTTATTTCCAACAGTGTATTCTAACAAAGCTAGACACAGTAGATTATGCGTATGATCCTCAGTAATCACACACAGACAGCCTTTGTTTTCTCCCTAAATCCCTTTATATAACATGAATGCATTGGTCTAAATCACTCATTCTTTCTCCTTCACACATGTTATCACACTGTCAGCTTGTTCCTACCTGTCAAAATGTTTTATTGGCCTGCTGACTGCTCCGTACTGAACTACTTGGAAGTAATCCAAAGTGTAATCTGCTGCATTGATAAGATCTGAAGCCCACAAATCAGCCGCAGTAACGTTATATTGTTGCACATACTGTAATTCCAGAGGAATGTTTGGACACTTAGGTTGTAAAATAGCACGAACAAGGAGGGGATTTCCAGTTTAATATCCTCTCCTGAAGGAAATGGAGATTAAGATATAAAAATGGAATTTATGGATGAAGACACTGAACTTCCTCAGAGATTTTTTTTTTTTTTTTAGCTTACTTGGAGAACAATGATGCGTGAGGCTTCCATGCTGATTTAAACTGGAAGATCCTATTCTGCAGAGTGTGTTTATCTTGTGTATGGCAACGTCCCAGGATTATTCTGGTTATGAACAAACCTTTGGTTGTGAAAACAAAAACACAGACCCTATATTCCCAGCCGGAAATGGCTATAAATAAACAATAGTTTAAACTTAAACTAATTTATTAGAGAATGAATTGACCCTGAGAGTAGCTAGCTTGTTGGGAAGAGGGCTTTCTCCAAAGTTAGGCTAGATTTTGGTGAAGTAAAAATTGGCATGGCCATTTTCACAGGGGTCCCTTGACCTCTCACGTCAGGATATCTTAATCAATATGGTTTAATAAGGTAACATGGACAGCATGACAGCTCCCTAAAAGTGAAGCCAAAACATCTGGATCACAGCCTGTTGGCTGGCTGCAGTGTAAGTCATAAACCCTGCCCTGTCCATGTTAATGGATGGGACAGGGGCCAAACTAAACACTCAAAGTACACGTCAAATACATGTTATATTTTAGGTAATTCTCATCACACTGCTGTATGCTCAAGTGTTTGTTTGTCTGATAAGTTTGGTTATAACTAGTGATTTGATGTTCAAAACAGGGGGATTGAGGTCAGTGTGAACGCCTCTCCAGCTACCAGTCGGACAGGCACTTGAACCAGCGACCCTAGAGTTCCCAACCCAAGTCCCAAGTATAAATGTGTTGTGTCTTCAAAGGTGTATTTGAGTATTTCCGCGTCCCTAGAATCCAGCATCAGAATCTTGGGGATGCAATGAGCCCCATTTTATTCATATGTGAATGTGTTAGCCCTCATAGTAGCCATTTTGTTGTAATGAGACCATTTTTTGAAACTTGACCTCACTGTATAAAATGACCTTTTGTGACCTCTAGGATCATCACAGCCTCAAGGAACTTTATAGCCACAAAGTAGAGACCTCAAGCATTCAGAGGACGGATTACTTTCATAGGTGTATTGAGATTAAGGAGGATTCCCAGCAAGTTCCTGAACAAAAGTGCTCACCATCCAATTGCGGAAAAATGCTGACAGAAATATTCAAATGTCAAAAGTTGTGTACATCAAACCACAGCATGGATTTTTTTATATGGTGTTCCTCCAGGTCTTGGTATCTAAATGTGGCATTTTGGAGGAATTTTAGACCATTTTCATC
This sequence comes from Epinephelus moara, assembly GCF_006386435.1. Lineage (NCBI taxonomy): Eukaryota > Metazoa > Chordata > Actinopteri > Perciformes > Serranidae > Epinephelus > Epinephelus moara. The sequence goes on along the minus strand of NC_065526.1, from coordinate 9,517,369 downwards.
AAACAAAGTGTTCAGAAATGGTTAAATGTTGCACTCAAGCTGTGTAACAAATGGTGTCAACCCAAAAGTCTCTATTACAACTTATATGAAATGGCTGAGCGTGGAAATGGCCATCATATACCTCTATCATAATGCTCTAAACTCATATACACTCTAAATGTTCAAAGGTTAAATGGTGCCTGACAAAAATACAGTGTTTAGTACAGACATGTGACACACAATGCTAATCTTTAATTAATCTTCAGGTTCCTTGCTTGATGATTATGTATACCAATGTCATGTGGTGTTAACTGCTGACCTGCTATCTCTCCCTAAAGATCCACTGTCCCCCATTAAATAAGACAAAAATGTGTCTCTGGTGGCTGTACTTGCGAACCACAGTGGACATCTTAGCCCTTAATCAAAGTATTTGTCTTAAGACACCCCAACCAAACCTAACCTAACTGTAAAATCGTCTCATTCGGTTCATCCAGTGGGTCCACGTTGTGTTCTGAGCAGTAGATTCTGCTGCTTTCTGACAACTCAGTCTGACTGATAACAACACACAGTGTTTCTGATTGTTGTTTTAATGTGGACCAACAGGGGGAGCAAATCAAAAACTGAAGTTTAGTGAGTCAGGCTTCTGATGAATTTAAGCTGAAAATGAAGGGGAACTTTTTTACTCTGATAACTGTGTGGTAAAGCTTTCATAAAACAGAAAGTGTTGCAGCCTTAAAATAAAATTTTTCTATGTTACATTGAAAGCTGTGGGTATACTATATATATATATGTGTGTGTATATGTTTTTTAGTTTTACACTGTTTATATTTACTGGGATAACCTTAAATTGACTAAAATAACACAAACCCTACAAGTTTCAAACAGTCTGTTATTACATCATATACTTGGACTTATTACCATAATGAATTATTGATTTACCCTCAAATAAAACGACAAGGTGAGGCTTTTAACTGTGCTGCATCTAATTAGTGTGATCAAAGACGAGGATGCACAAAAAAACATTTAGAGCTCTTAAAATAAAGAAATAAGAGTCTGAATAAATCTGTGACATCCATGCAGTCCTGGAGAGACACAAAAAGCCACTAGAATGACAAACAGGCAAAGTGCTGAATATGCACGGGCATTGTATTGTTCTTAATATATGAATGAGCGGTATATGAGATCGGTGACGCACATACACACAAGGGAACTCTCACCTTCAAACAAGCGAGGCCGTAATATACAAACACACTAAACACACCAGACATGGACACGAGGGGCGTCTGCATTTAAAGCAGCCATATTCTTCAGAAGTGTGCCAGAGAGTGCGAGAGAGAACAACAGCAGAGATTAGCTGAGTGAAAAGAAGCTTCCCCCCTCCCTCACACACACACACACACACACAGAACCCTGAGCCCTGACCTTTGAAGGAAGGCGACAGATGGGTCTTTCTCTTTGGCCAGGTCCCTGCTGACAGCTGTCCAGGATATAGAGAAGTGTGGTGGGGTGTGTGTGTGTGTGCTGGGGGTGCAGGGAGACGGTCAAAGGTCAAACATTCCTCCCTGGAAGAAAGAATTGAAGCATAAGCAAATTTATATGGACGTGCACAAAGCACACACGTGCAGGCAGGCGGCAGCTCGCGCCTAATCTGGCATTCATGTAGACACATCCATATTCATAAACGTTTCTGTCTGCTCCTGTCTGCCGCTCTCTGTTTGTCTGTCCATCTGCCTGCCTCTGACCCATCATCATCTCTCTCTGTCTAATCAGGCTATTGTTTTGACCTGATTAGTCTGGCCTGCCCCCCGTCAGCTCAAAATAAAGCAGTTCTGATTATCACACTTAAACCTTCTAACTCCCATAACCCAAATCCAAAGTGTTGTGTGTCTTATACAAACAGGTCAGTCCTACAATTCAGGAGGCACAGTGCTTTCCCACCATGTGCAGGGGTTTCCCTGCTCACCAGTCTGGACATGTCTGTGCATGTTTGAAAGAGAGATGGAGAGAGCAGGAGAGGGAGAGACAGATCAAAGAGGGAGCAGTGTAAGCCTTTCTGGCATCAGACCGCAGCCAAACTGCAGTTATTATAGTAAAGTTGTTTTCAGACCCTTCTGTGTTTTGCTGTCAGCACCAATTTTCACACTTTCATCTGCGGATTTGTAAGTCTCATGAATTGAGCTTCTGAGTAGGCAGCTTCTGTTCAGCCGACCTTGCATTTTAGGGAGGTTTGACACAGACAGTGATTACACACAAAATAAAAAAAAAAAGGCCTCAGATGTTGTTGAAGCACGTCGCAGCCTTCATGCCACCACACTTTGGTAGATGACTGATTCCTACCAGTGACTGTGAACAAATGTCAGTTGGAGTTTGTTGGAGTGGAGTTTATGGGAACTCTAGCCTGGACTGATGCTCAGTCTGAATTGCCAATTTGTTTTCACTGAAAAAATCTGAGATGTGGGCAATGATTCACAGGTCAGGAACCAGGATAATTAAGGCCCTGTGTTGTATGACCCTTAAATCCTGTTTTATTATACTGGAAATGTTGCTTAAAGGACACATCAAAAGGAATCTGATTTCGCCCAAAAGTTGAGTGGAGAAAAGATGATGATAGCGAGTCAAAAGTATGTGTACCTTTTAATATTACTGTAGCAAAAAGTGCCGCCTTTCTAATCTTTGAGCCACAGATATGAAAAGTTCTTTAAAAGAAACTCATAAATGTACAAGAATACCATTAAATAGTGGTTGAACTACAGCTAAACTCAAACTTCTTACACCAACACGTTGTCAAATACGGCAGCTTGGTCAGTGGCACCTTAACTTCCACTCTTCCACTCTTTACAATCATAATCCTTCCAAAATAAACCTACATGTTTCCAGGAAACATCTGTTTTTCACCCAAACTACTTCAGGTTTAGAAGAAGAAGATGTATTTCATTAATCGTCAAGGACAAATTCAGTTTTTCACTCTGCTGTCATCTACACACAGGCCTGAAATGCACACACATGCACGATCAGGACCTATACATGCATTAAATGGAGAGATGCCAAAGAGAGGGGGCTGCCTTGGACAGTTGGGGGTTTGGTGCCTTGCTCAAGAGCACCTTGGCAGTGCCCAGGAGGCAAACTGGCACCTCTCCAGCTACCAGTGCATGCTCCACATTTGGTCCAGATGGGGACCTTAACCAGCGACCTTCTTGTTTCCAACCCAAGTCCCTTATGGACTGAGCGACAGCCGCTCCAGTTTACGCAACAAAACTACTTTGATAAGACTTGAAAAAAGATCATGGTTTGGTTTGGGTTAAAATAACTAAGATGGTTAACAACTATATCACATTACGTTAATTATATGACATAGTTAAAAAAAAAAAAACCTAACCTTAAAATGTTTCACATGGGACACAAACACTGGTTTCCTGGGTGAAAGCCCTGTGCTTGTTTGGCCCATCCATCAACCATACCTCCCGCTCCCAGATTTTCTCGCTCTTTAAACTACATTATGTTTATGCTGGAGTTAATACTGTCAGTAACAGTTGACTGTACAAAGCTGCTGTGTTTGACACCGTAGGAATAAAGAAGGCTGGTCAGGAACCAGGATAACGAAGCCCCTGTGCGGTGTGTTGCTTAAATTTCATCTTTATGTTGTGTTCGCGGGAGTTCGAATGCTAGAACATTTTGTGTTGACTCACATCATACGTGCGAATGACTCACACCACACACATGTGAAATCATGTGTATGCAAGTGCCCAAAAGCCGTGAAAAGGTGTTATATGTCATACGTCCCCGGAGGTTCTCGATGTTGATTGGCTATTGCGGCACAAATCAGTCGGTGAAGTTCTGATTTTTCAACTGTCGCAAATAAGTGTATGACGCAAAATCACGCTACTCACATCGTCCATAATGTTTTATTCGTGTTTTTTGCGTCGTGTACATTGCATCCATCATGCCACCCGGTGGGAATTCATGTCTAATCGTGTCTTTACATTGACTTTACATATAATCCACTCACGCAAATTGTTTTATTTGCTCCTGGTGTGAACACAACATGAGACTGTAAATGTTTCCAGTTTAAAACCTATGTGACATCATAAGGAATCTGACTTTGTTTCAAAGTCGAGTAGAGAAAAGGAGACAATGATAATGGGGTAAGCTAAGGAATGCATAACACTAATAACTTATAATATTAGTGTAATGCCATGGATGGATTTACATTGGAGCTAGCTCAAGGCCTGATACGTCAGACACTTAAGGGTTCCTTGTGCGTCAGATTCAGACGTCGACAACCACTGACCAGGATGTCGTATTTTACTCCTGGGAATGAGAACCAGCTGCTTACACAGTCCCCCAAACTGCATCATTTGAGGAATGTCTGTGGATTTTTTCATCAAGTTATTTTTAAGCAGTTATGTGTGGAGTTCTTAGTGTCTGCCACTACCTAATGGAAAACAACACAAATAAAACTTGCTGAACTGCAGGGACCAGCTGAGTGCTTCCGGTGACCCAGATGCTCCGTATACAGCACGTGTTGTCAACACTGCTGCTCTGGTATTAAAATAACACACACCTAAATCAAACATGTATATTTCTGAAAATTCTGCGCCCTTATTTTTGTTTTCACGTTTCTAAAGACAGCTTCAGGCCACAACATGCTTTCTTTTTGCGTTCTGTCTAATTCAGATGAGCCGAACAACAAAATGTGCTGAAGTTTCCATCTCGTGCTGTGAGCTACTTTCAAACAGGAAAAAACACAGAAACATGTGCTTCAACTCTTTTCTTTTCTTGTTTTGATGAATCAATAGTTTTACACCAACAATGGACCAAATGACATTAAAGATTTTGCCTGTGGTGTTGAAGCCACAGAGAAATCTTCTTCTGAAGCTCCGCAGCTCTGGATGTTTTGTTAAAGTTAAAAGTGAAAAGATGTGAATATTGGACTTTGACCTGACTTTCATCAGGTTGTCAGAAACACCCAACTTGATTGCTTGATGCTCTGTGTCTACTGGATGTTCAAGGCCGTCCTTAGACCAACATCAGCACTGTGTAAAAAACACAGCCCCCTCATTCATGTTAATGTAACCACTGTGTTGATGCACTGGGAGTCTTAAAAGGGCTCCAAAAAGAAAAAATACACATTGCCCAACAGAAAACATTGGCCCACCTCGCTCAACCTTTGCTGCGGTGCAAGACGTCATCATCTGCCAACATACTGCTTTGGCCAATCAAATACATGTGAGCACACATTCCAGGATCCAAGGATTATGCAATGTATTGTCTCTGTGAACATTGTGAACAATTTGTCTGCACAAGTCATAACAACTTCAGCAAAAATGAGTCAGGGTGTTCTTCTGCCCCAATAAGCAGCTCCATAAAAGAGTTATAAAGCACCTGTAGGCATACACAGTCATAGACACACTTCATCAGCGGCAGCGTACTTCTCAAGAGATAGGAACAGGATTTTCACATGAGATCACCTGAGGTGGTTTCAGTGGTGTTTCATATTAGTTTAGGACTTTATGTAATAATCTCTGTGTATTATGCAAGTTTCTGTTGTATGTACATGTGTTTAATAGGTGTGTGCATGTGTGTTTGTATGTGTATGTGTGTGTGTGTCTTGAGGGTGTGAGTGAAGTGTGTCTGTTTGCTCACAGAAGTGGATTTCAATTCAAGGGCAAACCATAAAACAGCATGTGTTGCATAATCATAATTTAGAGAAAAAAAAAGTGCCAGAGACAGAACTGACAGAGAAGGTCAAACAGGTTTGGAGATGAAATTCTTTTAACACAAGGTTGATACTGGAGCACTGACAAAGGTGAAATTGATAAAGAGAAGAAGGGAGGCGATGACAACAGGTACACATCAACCCTTCTGCTGTGAAAAGCTGCAGCTTTCACAAATATAAAAGTTGACGATGGGTAACAGGAACACAGAGAACGAAAGAAAAAAATGGATGCTTGTTAGCACCTTTCACTGAAAGCTGACACTTGCTGCATTTACATTTAGACTTGTTTTGATCCAGTCTCTCAGCAGCACAATCGCAGGAAGAAAATGTTGTCATTGTACATTTCTGCAAACTATTGATATGTTGCATTTGTACATTTCATACATATCATATCAACGTATTTAAATTTAAAGTTAAGTAGATCTGATCACACGACTTTGTCATTTGTCATCTGTTTATTTTTTAGGGAGGTTATGCCACCAAAATCAGACATTTATAGCTCAACATTGGTGGCATTTCCTGACATGATTGTGCCACCAAAATCTGGTATTTTTAGCCAAAACACGATCTTTTCCAAACCATAACCAAGTGCTTTTGTGGAAAGAAATGTAAGTTTCAACATATTTGCTACACAACAATGTACAAATATTACATATCTGTGGTTCGCAGGCAGCACAGTGGTGCAGTGGTTAACATTGTCACCTCACAAGAGGGTTCCTGGTTCGTATCCTGGGGTGTGGGAGTCCCAAAGTCTCTCTGACTTTGCATGTTCTCTCCATGTCAGCGTGAGTTTTCTCCAGAGACATGCATGTTAGGCTAATTTGTGACTCTAAATTGGCCGTGTGTGTGTGAGTGTGAATGGTTGTCTGTGTCTATGTGTCAGCCCCGTGACAGTCTGGCGACCTGTCCAGGCTGCCCAATGTCTGCTGGCTCCAGTGACCCCTAACAGGATCAGCAGTTATGGAAATTGAATGACTAAATGTGGTTTGCAGGAATGCCAGCATTTATTCTGGCGTTTTGGTTGCTCTGAAGCGACATGGTTTTGCGTATAGTCCTGTAAAATCATTTTATTACTAGAATAACACATCTAATGTTCTGCTCTGAATGAGAGAAGCTCAGTGAAGTGCATTTCAGATTCAGGTTTATGAACTGTACGATGACAACAAAATACCCTCTGCAAATGCATGCACTGCATATCCAGCAATGTTAAAATCACTTTGCAAAGAAAACATTCTACCTTCACCTCTCATGAGCGTGGGAAGCCGACTTGTTTTTCTCAGTCTCTTTGTCTAATGTGTTTTGCTAATGACGAGCACTTTGGCCTTGATCCTGTGTGAACCCCTTGAGGCTTGTCCCAACCTGGAAATCAATATCAGTCCCAGTGTACCAACAGTAGAGCACACAGAGATAAATGGGATGTGTGTCATGATTAGTGTGCCCTTTGAAGAATCTGTTAATATTAAAAACACAGAGGGAAAAAGTTCCCCCTCTAGAATACTTTTTACATTTAAACAGGTGGTTTCTTATCCACAGTGTTGAGCAAATTCACTCTTTAAAGTCTGGTAGGCGGGACGGGGATTCACATAAGCACACAACATAGAGAGACAGTAATCACACATAAATCTCTGGGCATGGAAGAGCTGAGCAGCAGATGGGAAACTACAGACTTCTCTCTAATGGCACAGATGAAAGTGACAATCAATACACCCTTCATACACACACACACACACCACCACCACCACCCCCATACACCCTGCTTTAGTCTGCACGTGTGGCATTGCCCCTTTTCCACCAACATGGTACAACATGGTTCGGTTCCAGTTTGAGCAGCTTATTTTGAACCGTCCTGTCTGGAACCACAAAATAGCAGATATTCCTTGACCTGAGGTGCAAATCGTGACAACATCAGTAGGCGTGCCATATACTACAGGTTGAAAAGAGAGGCTAGAGAAGGCAACAATGGAGAACTCAAGTACGAAAAGAGCATGCAGTGGTTGGCAGGCTGTTTTCATGCACTGTTCATACATGTACCTATAAAAAGTAATGCACCACAATTTGTATATACCCACCTAATTATGAGCCAGTAATAGCAAATTTGCATCTTTGCATGGCATGGAGTTCGACTGTCAAAGCCTCAACCAATAGCAAAGGAAAAGGCCTACTGTATGTGTGGAGGAGACACTGATTGCTGCTGTCAAACCTTTTGATATAGTGTGATAGAGACCATAAAAATACAATCACAATCTTCCCATCATGAGAGATGCTACCTGGCTGGCAGCGTATCAGGAGACAGGCATGGAACGTATGAAAATGATACATGTACCAATAACATCGTATTTTGCAGTATTTGTTAGCAAGCTGGCAAACATTAGCTACCAGGCTAGCTTTCTGTTTGTGTCACAACCAGCACTGCCCACGTTATCACCTCCGCAATGCTCACTTACCTACATTCACTCATGTGTAGCCGTACCCTAAAGAAGGAAGTAGTTTGCAAGGGGACACAGGATGGTGGATGGGTCACAAAACACAAGACTTTCCTACAGGACTTTCATGTCCCATGTGAGACCAATAGTGTGTCTCAAATCACATACTTCCGTTAGTACACTTCCATGTAGTATACTATGTGCACTGTGTACTTATTGGCATAGTGCGTGAATTTCGACAGGGTAGTGTTGTCTCAAACCAAACACGGCCGTTGTGCACCTACCGGAAATGACGACCGCAAATTAGCTAGTTAGCATTAGCATTCGCGTTATCGTTCGCGGTACCAAATCATTACAGAGTGCTAAATTAACCCAATAAACTTACTGCTGGCTTATACCCGACAACAGTGTAGTGGTGCTTAGTGCAAAAAACACATGTATTTGTACAATGCAGCGACACTTACGGTCGCACAGTCCTCGGCCGCTATTTCCAGTTTGAAAAGTGGTCCCTCCCCTTCCTTTACGTAGCCAAGATGGCGATGATTGAGGGCGGGAAGTGCCCATAGTTCCACACTCAACTTCTTGACCGTTTTGAGTGCACCATCTGGGTAGTCATAGTGCACTGCATTTTTCCATACTTCTCAGTGTGAACGCACTTATGCACTCCAAATATTAAGTGTAAGATTTGAGACACAGCACAAGTCACCTTTGAGTTATTTTAAGGTGTCTTTTGCTAAACCTAACCAAAGTAACTTTATGTAACTTTACATTAAATATGTAACATTATTTGTAGGGTGCTCATTTGCTAGATATCATATGAACTGTTGTATGTGCATCTTCTTAAAATACTGTTGTATGAAGATACGCTGGCATTGTGCAGCACCCTCTTTCTTCCTTTCTTTCTTTCTTTGTTTCTTTGGATCCCCATTAGCACCAGAATAAGCACTGGTTATTCTTCCTGGGGTCAACACACTTACATACATACACACTCACAACAATACCACATAAAAATACAACAAACAGAACCGCTCATCCTGTCAGTTAAACACTGAGTACGGAAAAGAAACAAAATTGTCATCACTTTAACAAAAATTAAGCCAGACACAGAATTAATGATAATGATAATATATCTGTTGATGACACACCCTTAATTACAATAAATCTGGCGTCTGCTCAAAACTCGTGGAAACACGGGTTGGTTCGGTAGATAGCACCAAGGTCCTAAGAATCTTGAACGGACCTGGTTCAAGAACGGGTGTAATAAGGTATTTCTTGGAACCATGATCCCACAGTTCTGAAGAACACTCACTTTCTTTCCCGGGTATATTCATAGGAACACACACATTTTCACACCACGTACACACATACTCAAACTATTTAATGGACCAATAGCACAAGACACTTTTCCACATTCTTTATCTGCCCAAAGGCAGCATTCCAACTGAGGAACAGGTGGCTTTTTAGTCGGCTCGCTGTTAAAACCTTGACTTATCTCTCTCCTCCAAACCTTGAAGGCAAAATAAAAACGTGGCTTTTATATTTTCAATTTGCTCGTCTGGCCAATATAGCCTGTTTTATTAGTCCTTTTCAACTCAGTTGCAAAATGTTAAAGGTTAGTTTGAGTTTTGAGCTTCTTGGTAGGTTGCAAGGTTTTTGTCAAAGTCTGCCCGAGCTTGTAGTCTCACTTTAGATTAACATCCTATTTTTCTGCAACGGTTGTAGAACAATATATAATTTGGTGTGTTTTTACCCGAACATTAAAAATAGCATTGCAACAGAAGCAAAAGCACCACACTTGGCACAAAGGCACAGGAGGTATTTTGCAAACTGCTCAGTGAAAACAGCTGGTTTGGTAGTGCATCAACACATTCCTCTGCCCATCCACTCCCCCTATCTTGTCTTTTAAGGCAGGCACACTAAGAGGACAGGTGTGAGCCCATTGCCTGCACACATGCACACAGTCAGGATTGGGATTTCAATAATGTCATTCAGTGGGGTTGAATAGGAGTCAGTAGGGGCCCCACTCTGTCCTGCGCCTCTGGTTGACAGACGAGCAGCCGTGTCTTTGTGCTGAGCCGAGGGGCCCCGGATCACTCTGCAGAAAGGAGGAGGTGGAGGAGGAGGAGGAGGAGACGGTTGGTGGGTTTATGGGGGTTTTAGCAGTGGCAATCACCGGAGTCTGTAGTCATTTAGTGAGGACAGGAGGAGCCGGAGGAGGAGGGAAAGGAGGAGGAGCAGTGGCGGTTACGGTTTTGTAGGGCTGAAATAGTGGCAGCCGTCGAGGCTTAAGGTCATGTGTCAAGTCAGTGTTCGTTGCTTTCGTAATAGCAGATGGAGTTTTTGTGTGTCTCTGTTCCTCCAGCTAATAGTCTGTTTCTGCCGTGCATCCACTTTACTGTTCCCATGTACAGTGTGAGCCTGTTTGATATATGCTTTCTTGCTTACATCCATGAAAATATATATGTGTGTGTGTGTGTGTGTGTGTGTGTGTGTGCATACGGCAGGGTTAAGGGGGGTATGGGTAGGGGGGCAGCACTGGTTGATCCCACCTGCTGAGGTCCATACAAAGCTTTGCAGTGTCGACTTGCCACAATGCCCCAGAGCTGCTGCTCCTGCTGCTGCCTCGCAGCCTGCTCTTCGAGATTCTTTTTTTTTTTTCTTTCAGCCTATCTATTCTGACCACAATAAACACTTCTCTAAAAGGATCCCTACACCCAGGCTGCAAGAGGTCATATGAATATTAATGCATGGCACACGCAACTGCTGCTGCTTGAGCTGCTCCTATGCATCCCCCCTTTACTAAGCTTAGTGGTTTTCTAAATCCTTTACAGCTTGGAGCACAGCAACCTATCTAGTTAAAAGGTCAGTCTATTGAAGTGTCTACAGCTCCAGTGCTTTCTGAGAGGACGTTAAAGAAGCTAATGTTGCCGAGCATGTATGCCAGCTACTGAGAGATAACTTTCCAACTTATAAAAATGTGTTAAACTTAAGTAAAACTATGCACAACTATTATGCTGGCCTTATTTTGCATTTCCTCTCTAATTTAATGTGCTGTGATGCACATTGCTATCAGTCTTCTCCACTTCACATTGTTGTTGCTTTGTCAGTTGACTTCCAACTTAGCCTAGCTAACTAGCTTATCCTCTAGTCACCCACAGTTAGCTTCTCCAACTCCTCAGGAAGTGTGCTGGGCTTTGAAGCCAGATGAAGCTCAGCGTAAGTTCAATCAGGAAAACTTTCTTTATGCTACATCCATTGACAATTCTCTCTCTATCCCACTCCCACCACTTCCATTAATCAGCTGACTATGGGTGTTCCCTCTCCCGGTCAGCCGATCAAACTTTGCCACAATCTCCTTCAGCCATTCATGTTGCTGCTGCCAAACTTTAAATCTCTTCTCCTCTCTGCTTCTGTCAGCTGTCACTACAGGTGGAATCGTCACGCCCCCCTCCACTCCATTCACCTCCAGCCAACTTATCCAGAGCCCAGGACGAGCTCATCAAAAGCTCATCACTCTTCACATGCAGATCCTCAGCTCCATCTTCATCTCATCACCACTGTTACCACCATCACCAAAGACTTTACACATTTCTCAGTAGCCAAACCGTAGAATTACAACTCCCAGGTCCGTCATGTGATGCCACTGGGCCCAAAAATATTTTCTTCCAGACTTACACTGGGAAAGAGGCATCTGCAAATTTGAGCATGACGACCCCCATGCAAAGATTAATCTCACAATTGGAATTTGATTCATTTAGTTTGGTAACATTTTGAATGTCTAGAAGAGCCGCAAGATTGAATCATTTTATCCAAATTCAAGTTAGTGGAAACTGGAAGTTAGCTGCTCAGTGACCGAAAGTCTCTGGTGTGCTAGCTCAACAGGCCAGACAGTGCCAAAGATCCAGGTATTTCTATACCTGGGAAGTGAAAATTTTTCGGCTTTATGCACCACTGAGCAACCTTTAAAGGAGTGAAGGAGGTCCCGCCTCCAACGCTGTGTCCTCTTTTAGATGTCTGTAAGCAAGCTTTAGCCTAAGACTTGACAGCACTGTTAGTGGTTGCACTAGCATAGCTTTCTCAGCAGGTGACAACAAGAGAGAGCAACTGGTTGAGTGGCTGGTCTGCCGTCTGCAAAATGACTGCAAACTGGTATTTGACCTGGCTGCTCCTCTGGTAGTCTCTATTTCTCCATATTGTAATTTTACCATAGTTATGTCAGTCTACTCCGTACACACACAGAGATTTGGGGCTATATAGACATAACTTACTTTACCCAACTTTCCCTCTGGTGGGTAATGATTAGCACTTCTTAATGTTTAAGTGTCCCATGCATTTAGTTTTATTCTGAATTATGATCTACCAGAGAGATGAATAATTAAAGAAATACCAAATCTGAATGTGAGACTTTTGGGGAATGATAGCTGTTTGATGTATCACACAGACACATTCACACATACATAAGGCCATCTCATCGCCAGTTCTGCTCCAGGCCAACTCTCTGAACCACATTTTTAAACATAATTCAAGCACAAGAATTCACAACATCTCACACAGACTCGGATGAGTCACCGTTCTTACAGGGGAGTGACTAAAAGCAGCGAAACACACCAGCTGCAGAGGTCTCATGTAGCGGAGTTTGTTTTATTAAAGATATGAAATATTTAGACTCCCTGTAAGTGTGATTGTGTCAGAGCTTGGCTTACTCAGAGGGGTTCAAGATGAAGACAAAGACGCAATGCATTCTGGTTAATGGGGAGAACAGGGAAAGCTACTTGACTGGCAGTCAGTAATCTTCTCTGTGTACATACAAAAGGATGCATGAAGTATTCAGGCAGACAGCTATAATAATATCATGGTCATGTTCCCATTCATGTTTATTTTTACTTTAAAGCATGAATGAATCAAACACATTAAAAATGTACTGATCCATTAACCAGGGGATGATGATTGCAAGGATGACAGGTGTGGTGGTAACCCTGTTATGTAGGCTGATCACGTCTGAGCCGTGACATCATTGCGCCGCTCTCACTCTCTTCCTCTCTTTTTTTCTGTCTCCAGTCTTGCCCTCTATTTGGTATTCTGCTGCAGCTTCTACTCCGAGAGACAACGCTCTATTCCCAGTCTGGGTTGAAGTAGACGCAAGGGAGGGGATGGAGAAAGAGTGAGAAAGCGGGGAAGTGCATGAATGAAAGAAAATCTGGGGGTGGAATAAAGGTCAAAGCATGAAAGGAAAAAGGGAAAAAATGAAGAAGATAAGCGATGAAGATGAGGGAATTAGGCAGGCAGAGAGACGTGGACGAGGGAGAGAAGAGACAGAAAGGGAGAAGAGATGCAGAGCGAGACAAAGGGAGAGACAGAGAGAAAATGGTGCACCCTGGCCTCCCATTTTTATTCACCAAAGGAGCACCTCTGGGAACTACCTGTCTGTGTCTGAATGCATGGATGGTCGGCTGGCTGCGTGTAAAGGAAGCCATTATACCGGTGTCTTCCTCTCTCTTGCTCTCACTCGTTGGCAAGCCAGCTCCTCTGTGCTGAGAGAGGCATGATGCACACTGTCATACTGTCCTACTCCATCATTTATGCCCTCCTTCTTGCTCTCTCTCCCCTTCTAAACTTGTCTGTTTCAAAACAGTTCTCAGCACTGGAGACCAAATGCGGGCTCACAAAAGGACCTGCACAAATATTCCATTAGATTTAATTGAACTCAGTGTGAAGAAATGCTGATCTCAGTTCACTTCAAGGCACAACAATGCATAGCTTATTTCTCTGGTTGCACTCCCAGGGCAAGAAAAAATGCATGCATTCACAAAAGCAAGGTTGCTCTGTGGCAGTGTCTATTCATTCAGAAATGAGAGACCATTCTGCCTCAATATTCAGACATGCAAGGACACTATTATATCTATTCATTTCAGACTGGAGAGAAACACTGCTGTACTGTCTCCAGTAAAGGAATGTGTATTGGCCGTCATGATTCATTCTAACCTAATTTTCAACCTGCGTAGATCCGCTCTGATAACAGATGCGTGACGTACTCTTTCTGGAGCTTGTATCGATTAGCTGCCTGTTACTTTCCCAGAGTATTGATCAGGGTGGGGAACCTCATAGCTTTGTTAAATTAGCATGTATTTATGGAATTTAACTATCCAATTGGCATTAAGAATGCAAGTTACATAATGCAGCTATAATCACAGTGTTCTCTTATTAGAATGAATAAAATTATTATGTAAAGGACTTATGTTATAAGGCCACAAAGAATTATCATAAACTACTTTCCCCCTCAGCTTTACAGAGCTTTACAGCTTCTTATTACCACCTTGCTTTGGTTTTCCAGCCACCATCTTTACTGTCTTGTTTGACTCTCACTGCTCTCATAGCTTAGTTTTCTGAGGGCAGCTGTTTGAACAAAGCTTTTCATTACAAAGGCATGAGAGTATACAACATTGCACATTTTGAATGATTTATGAAAGCTGCAAGGCCGATGTGTTCATTCATAAGATCAACATTTTTTGCAAATAATCTTGTAAATAGCCCGTATTGTGTAAGAAGCTTGAGTTTTGTAGGTTTTTCCTATGTTTTTCTTGTTCCCTTGTTTGTGGGATATGTGACATAGGTGCACAAGCTGTTGTCAATTATTGAGAAACACACCCACGGCTGATTAATTCCCTCACACCTGTGCACACCTGTGCACACCTGTGACATGGGTGGGCTAGTTTCTTTTTAAAGTGTTTGAAATAATGGTGTTGCACGCTCTTGACGAAGGTCCAGGAGGACCAAAACGTTAGTGTTACTAATAAATTGTGAAGCTCAACAAGAGCAGTGTGCAGGATTTTCTGTTCAAAGACTCAGATTACAAAAGCTCCAAAACCCCACTGTATGCAAATTGCTCAGCAGGCAGCAGACGGATAAAGTTAGCGTTAGTTAGTGTTAAAATAACATTTAGCAGCTAAATAGCCAGTTAAAAATGATGAGCCTGTTAAAATAGCAATTAGCAAAGCAATAGCCCCATGCATTTTCCCAAGAGTTGGTGGAGACCAAAAACAGAGCTAACGGAAAGAGAACATTTGACTTACATTCATCAGGTGGCTAGAAACACAACTCCAAATACAGTCCAGTCACCATTATGTTATATTTGTACATTTTATAGGTATCATATTAACTTTTGTAAAGTGACTTTGTCATCAGGAGATGGGGGGAGGGGGGTAGATGTCGTGACATTTAGTTGAGACACCTGCCAAGACGCAGAACACTGTTCAAGACCAACAAAGAACTAAACGGTTGTGACAGCATAGCTAAATCCAGTCAAACTATTTAAGGGGTATTAGTGTAAGTGTATTGGTGTACTGTATGGTATGTGAACTTTAGTATATGTATCATGGTATAAGTACTGTAGTATGTGTATTGTGGTTCACGTATTTTATTGTGCCCTCCATATTTATAGTGTATTGTGGTTGTATGATGTTTAAAACTATATATTTCACACTAACATTTAACCTCACTAGGGACAAGAGGTGAAAATTAGCAATAGCTATAAACTCTCTGTGTAACACAGGAGTCTCATACTCTGTATTGGAACTATGTTTAATTGCATCATCCCTATCAAGTAAAATAAAATAAAGATAAAAACATAATTAAGCAAGTCATTGCTGTGTTTCCAGTGACTTTTTAGGCACCAAACTTGGGTGTTTTGTAGCGACCTCTTGCTGTTTTTCCAGCAGCTTTTATGGTATGAAAGTGGTTGTTTTTTTACCAGGACATCGCTGCTTTTCCTGCATGGATGAACATGATGTTTTCTAAGCTTATCCAAGTAGTTCTTTTACCTAAACCTAACTAAACATTCATCACAGCACTGTTTGAAGGTAAAGTTTCAAGACATCCACTACATAACAATATGCAAATGTAACATATCTGTGGTTTGCAGAACCATTCAGTGCCAACACTTCTAGCAAATTGGTTGCCATGACATGGTGGTGCAGTGGTTAGCATTGTTGGTTCCCAGCAAGAGGGTTCCTGGTTCAAACGGAGGGTGGGGGTTTTGAAACCCTGGGGTGGGGGTTCCCTTTTATGGAGAGTTTGCATGTTGTCAGTGTGGGTTTTCTTCAGGTACTCCAGCTTCCTCCCACAGTCCAAAGACATGCAGGTTAATTGGTGACTCTAAATTGTCCGTAGGTGTGAATGTGAGTGTGAATGGTTGTCTGTCTCTATGTGTCAGCCCTGTGATAGTCTGGCGACCTGTCCAGGGTGAGCCCTGCCTCTCACCCAATGTCAGCTGGGATAGGCTCCAGCCCCCCTGCGGCCCCTGGCAGGGTAAGCAGGTACAGAATATGAATGAATAGTTTGCTAAATAAATGCTAATATTGCTCCATATCTGGATAATATACTGTTGCTAAAACCATATGTCAGTCATGTATTCACAACTTATCTGTGCTGCCCCTGCACAGCCAAACATCAGTTATTGCAGGTTTAATACAGCAATAAAGAGGTTCATGACAGCGAGGGGATTGCTGCAAACATACAGTAAGACACTGAATGAATTTCTTGCAGTGAATTTTTAAGTACAGTCAGGATGAGTGAAGTAAGATTGAGGATTAAAAGTTTAACTTTGTGCTTCATTGGGGTCACAATGTGAGGAATGGTTGGATCACTCGAGCATAGCAAAGATACAGAATATTAAACAATTGGTGAATCCTGATGAATTAACCTTATGCCACGCCGGGTTTGAGATTAATTAGACATTCCTCCGATGCAATGAAATTACCTGAACTTCATTGTACTTTGGCTACCCCCTTTGTTCTTTAAATGTAAAATATTCACATGCTATTCTGTTCTATTTTTTTTTTTCATTTTGTCTTTGACATACATGAGAAATCACAACTGATAATAAGTAACTCTGGGCTTGGGATGGACAGGCAAATGTATATGACTTCTCTGCAAACGTATTTTAACCACTGTGTTGCGTCCCATACTTACCGTACCTCAAGGCACAAAGGTAACTGAGTTCAGTGATGTTACAGCTATATGTGAGATGATTAAGCGTCAGTGCATGGCAACATTTACGTACAATGCCTGCGTCAGTCAGGATGCATTATGTAGAGTCATCCTGCACACACATTCGCATCCTACTGACCAAGATACAGCTGCTATGGCAACTGGATCATAATCCTCCTTTCCCTTTTGTCTTTTCCAATGAACAAGCTGTGGGTGCAGAGAACTAAAGCAGCAGATGTTCTACTGCATTTTCCCCAACTTTCACATCTCCTTTGAGTTTCTGCAGTGCGTTCAATATTTTATGTGTCCCACATTCTTGTTTTCATTCAAGGATTTCTGTCTTTTAAAAAGTCTTTACCTGGTTCAGATCCATCATGTCTGTTGTTCAGCTTCTTATCTTCATTCCTGCTCATGTTTTCATGAACAAAGCTCTTGGGAGACACAGAAGTGGTGTAATTTATAGACATCCACCACAGATTGGCTTTAAAGGTCCCGTGTGTAGAGTTTAGAGGAATATATTAGCAGAAATTTAATATAATAAGTGTGTTTTCTTTGGTGTACAATCACCTGAAAATAAGAATCATGTTTTTGTTACCTTAGAATGAGCAGTTTATATCTACACAGGGAGCGGGTCCTCGTCTACGGAGTCAACACTGGCTCTAAATAGGACCATTTGCATTTCTGCATCAGCCATCATAGTGGGCAGCCCCTCCACGACAAGCAGTGTTGGAAAAACACAGATCTTTTTAACTTGAAACTGCTTTATTCAGTATTTTCACCACTTTAATTCACTGAGTCCATTGGTTTTAGAGAGGAAGAGACCTCTGCAGATAATTCAGCTCCCAGTGAAAACCTCCTGAACGTCTGGATCTTAAGTTATCAGAGAAAAAAGGTGAGCACACATGAGCAGGTGCTGGGCTAGTGGCCTATCTGTAATGCACCAAACAGCGTCAGAGAAACACTGATTTGTAACATTAAACAGCTATTTTTATTCCTCTACAAAAAAACACACCACGTGATTTAAACCGGTCAAAAGAAACTTCTGTGGATAATAACGTCTGATCTGATAAAAGGTGAGCACAGATTAAGTTATCAGGGGAAAATGGTGAGCACACATTAGCAGGTGCTGGTTTAACGGGCCTTCTGCGACAAGCCGAACAGCAATGGAGAAACACTCATATGCAACATAAAACTTGCTTTACTCAGTGTTTTCACTGGTTTAAATCACTGGGTCCATTCATTTTGGAGAGAAAGAGACTTCTGCAGATAATCCAGCTCTCAGTAAAAACCTTGTGAACAGTGAATGCTGAAGGAATCATTACTGGAACCTTCATGCTTGACTCTCCGCTGGATGCCACTAAGGCCTAGTCCACACAGACCCGTGTACTTCTGAAACTGTGTATTATTCTATGCGATTTGGCTGTTTGGCCACACGCAACCGCACTTTTGGGCCCCTGAAATCGCGTTTCTTTGAAACCAGAGTCCAGGGTGAAGTTTTTGGAAGACTCGGTGCCAGCGGTTGCGTGTAGATAGGATGACCGCAGTATTTTATTACTTGTCTCCATTGTTTGACGTCAGAGCAACGGTAAATAGCTAGTGAAATGGCAGACCAAACAAACATGCTGGTGCTAACTTTAATTGTGAGCGTGCTATCTGCTCTCTTTGGATGGCATATCCAGCTGCTCAACCTAATTCAACAGCAGAGGCACCTGAACGACCAACGAAGGAGGCTGCTCCTGTTGCTAGCTACCCCAACTACACTACTTTTGTGGATCAGGTTGTTTTTATTTTCCGCACTTCCCTATTCCGGTATTGACCCTGACTTCTGATTGGTTAAAATGGCCTTTCCGTTCGAAGTTACATCGCCACCTACTGCTTTGGCATGTGTATTACATCACTTGGTAGCGGGTCTTGCGGTTAAAGATTAAAGATTCACTGATTCTCCGCATTTGACCCATCCCCCTGAGTGAGTGGTGAACAGCAGCGGTGCCACGCTCGGGAATCATGTGGTGATGTAACCCCCCAATTCCAACCCCCGATGCTGAGTGCCAAGCAGGGAGATCCCATGTTTATAGTCTTTGGTATGACCCGGCCAGGGATCGAACCAAAGACCTCCCAGTCTCAGGGCGGACACTCTACCACTAGGCCACTGAGCTGATGTGGTTGTCATATTTTTTTGTCACACAACTCGTGTGGACGAATTTTTTTGGAAACCGGAGCCCGAAAAAACTTCGGTTTCAGAAGTACACGTGTGGACTAGGCCTAAATCCTACAGAGTCTTCCTTTAAATGCAATTACTATATCATAAAAGCACTGAAGTAACTTTAATTTTGTTCTGTAGTGGCAGTGTATCTTCAGCAGAGGCACTAGTGTTTTTTTCTGCCAATTATGAACCCACTCTCTGGAAAAATAACTCACAAAATTTATTACTGTTACTTGGACACAATTACTTTTACATTGTCAGAGCACATTGGCACATTGCACCAGCACTCACTTGTAGATGCTGTGGGTGTTCATCTTTGTCAAGTGGAATGTCATATTCTCAGTGAGCACTTTTATGTGACTCATAATCATCCTCATTATTGTCCCCCGTCATACGTAACTTGCAAGTACATTTCCACAGTCGTCTTCCTGGAACTGGTGAGGACTGGATCATGAAAAGGTATTCTTCAGAATTACATCACCCTCTTTAAATCAAGTGGTTATTCACGGGGGAAAACGCATGTCGCTGTGTTTCTGTGCACTATTATCATTATGTAATCTTTAAATGAAAACAAGCTCCTTGCATCTCTGGGATTAGATATCCTTCTCTGCACCTGTTTGTAATTAAAGGATAATTAGTTTATTAGCGAGTGGAACTGATTTTACTTGCATATGTTTTGCTTGTCCTGTGATACACTGGCAACCTATAAACTCCCACACCCTGTGACCCTGCACAGGATAAGCAAGAAAAGAAAATGCATAAATGATTTTAACTTTGGTAGTGGTTGCTAAACCTACAATTGAAATAATTCCATCCATCTGTATGTTTGCATTGATCATTTCTATTATTTATTTGCTCAGTGCAGACATGCTTTGCAATCACTTTGCAATATTCAGCGTATAATGAGACTGGGATTTTGACCATCTGCTACTTTCTGAAAGGAGTCGTTCTAAATGAGAATATTTTCTTTGAAATTAAAGTGAAACCCCAACTGCACTTTTTCCTATACTGCATAAATAAAATTTTAGAATACAAAGGCTTTGTGTTGTGTGCATCAATATTCTGTCCACTGGCAAACTGAGACAATTCTGCATCTGATTTACATATATTTGCAAAGATTTTGATGATTTAGTCACAGTAAGAAAGGTTGTTTTTCCTGGAAAAAAAGTTTTAAAAGAGAATCATTATGAGAATTACTTTGCTTCTGCTGTGGGAAAGCATGCATTCATTGCACTGTAGAAAGCATGCATTTACAGTGACATTATCCAGATTCATTCATTCACAAGACAACTGCAGCAGCAATCACAGCTGGAGTCTCAAATCCCTATTCCCAGATCTAGCTGAGGAATTCCATTTAACCATTTGCTGACTGTTCTCCCGCTGTGCTACATCGCCTTCGCTTGTATCTGGACGGTGGAGCTGAGACAGAAATGCCATTTAAAGACATAGCTATCATTTCTGCCTCAGACCCCCAGAATCACATGGAGCTGCCTGAGAGAGACTCTGTGCAGAGTTCACACCAGCCTGTCATAGATCACCGGCTCTGCATGAGGCCCATGACTCACCCAGGAAGTGTTAAACACAAACACACAGATAGCATAAACCCCAGCAACACACACCCACATATCCCACCCCTTCGATAATAAAACAGTATGGGGTACAGTGCGCTGTGAAGGCTGCAGGGGGTCTGGTCTCAAAGAGCTTTGAATATTACACTCATTATTCTTTTAAATTACTAAACAGTCCAAATGTTTATATTGAAACATTAAAACTGGTCATGTTAAAATCACAGGATCAGTCACAGCACACAGATCAGGTGAGGAATTGCACGCATAATGAATCTAGAACATTGATGGTTGTCTGTTTCTATGTGTCAGCCCTCTGACAGTCTGGTGACCTGCCCAGGGTGTACCTTGCCTTTCACCCAGTGTCTGCTGGGAATCTCCAGCTCCAAACCCCATGACCTTTAACAATATAAGCGGTTACAAAAAATAAATGAATGTCCATAATACATGAGAAAGTGAGTGACAAATGTATAGACAGGTTTTCGAGCAACAAGCAAAATTAAATAGATTATGAGGACATCGGCGTGGAAAAATGTTTTTGTGCTTTAAACTGTACAAATCACAAAGTAATGAGTAAAAAAATGGTCATTATCTCAAGCGATAGTGCAGGGCCATGAATTTTATATGTGTTGAATACTTTGTGTTTATGGCTGTTGATGAATTTTTCAAACATCTGTCAGGTTCTGTGTTCAATACTTTGTTGAGAGTCTGACGTGGTTTTTAGTCTGGAGCTTGGTGACAGCTGATAACGCTGCAGATTGATGGCTTTGAATAGAAAATGCATCATGTTGTTACGCTTATAAATTTGCACTAATGCAACACATCTATTAATACGATATGGTGTGCGTCGTGTTAGCTTGTCAGAGCTGACAGGGAGAGACAGACGGGCGGTAAAACATTCTGAAAATGCAAAGACAAGTGCTGCACATGAATTTACTTCTGAACAGTGTGTCGACTGGTTTCCAGGGAGCTGTTGGTGTGCTGCAACAGGCAGAAATAATCTGAAATAATTGATAGGAAATGTGCTCAAAATGTTAAATAAACTGAACAAATCATTGTTATTACAATAGGTTCCAGTGTTACTGCACTGGGGTGCAGGAGATCTGCATATGGTTTGCCCGTTTGCAGTGAGAATGGGCTGCAAATGCTACTTAATCAACCATCACTAATGTTAGCTATCATAGCTAAGTTACCAGCAGTTAACTAGCGAAACACATTCACCCAGTTGTCACAGCTCAAGTTTCCTGTTTTACTTTGAAACTCACATCTCCTCTGGTTTCACATCACTTCACTTCCTGCCCCTGTGTGTTTTACCTCCCCTCTGATGACTTCACCTGTGTCTGATTGTCTGCCCCGCCCTGATTAGCCTCACCTGTGTCTCGTTATCCTTCCCCTCACCAGAGTATTTAGTGTGCCAGTTCGTCTTAGCTCCTTGTGTGTCTAACATTCCAGGCTTTTGTTTCCTTGTGTCCTTTTCTTGTTTTTTTTTTTTAATTTTTAATTTAGCCTGTTAAATGACTCTGCCTGTTTAAATGCGCATCTAGAAGTATCGCATCAGGAAATTATGATGGAAACGTCAAAATTCGAATTAAAATCCCCTGATTTGCACAAACTAAAATATGCTCGCTTTAGCTGGGTTTTGGTTGATTCGAAAAAATGCTGATTCGCAAAACGGGATAGAAACAATTATGTTCGAATTAAGTCTGACGTAGCGCACCTCTCTCCATGGTGATATCCACACTTCGGCTCGGAAAGGCGGGAATGCATTTACAAGCTGGTTGCCAACCGCCAGAAAACGTAGAAGAAGAAGAATGCGAGACTTGTTTTGTTTCCGGTTCTGTGGAAAACTCGCGGGAGTTCGTAGTTTTCACCAAAGTTCGTACATTTAATGGAAACACACAGGATTCGTATTTCTTTTAATGCGCATTTCCCAATGATTCGAATCACTTTTGGATGGAAACATAGCTAGTGACGCAGAATTCACTCAAGGATTTCCACCAGAATTTCAACGGCCTTGTACACTTGAACCTGACGTCTGAGTGAAGGCTTGATGCTTATGTTGCGGTGCATGTGAAGTTTATGTAGACAATAGCTTTCCTACAGTGCATACTTGTATAGCATACTGTAGAGATGTACATAGTTATGATAAATGATATAACAGAGTAGGAAATTAGTTTTCAGTTGTTTAGTTTTTCTCTGAAGGAAGGGGGAACCCCCAGACCCCTGTCAGATTTGGTCCCCCCTAATGCTGACTCTAAGGCCCTGGTCCATATATGAGCTATTTTTACATTGTGGCAACATGTTTTCTATTACTCTCACACAGTAAAACAAAATGCACATTTAATATCCCTGTTTATACAGCTTTGTGCTTAGTAGCCTGTACATTAATAAGACAGCACTCTAATTACAGTTGAGTTGTCCGACACAGTAATAGCACCCTCTATTCAAACGTGAGACTGACATGTAAACTTGCCAGCATATTTACATACCAAGTTGCATTTAAAAAAGGGGCTTTTCTGATTGCACTGCGGAAACAAACAACTGTTTTTAGCTTTGCACCTGGGACTATACAATACTCAGCAAAGGGGGAGGATCCACAGGAGGAAGAACTGGGGACCTAGTTTCTGGAAAATACATCAGACAGAGAGAAAGAAAGAAAGGGAAGGGGCAGGGGGGACAACAAGAATGAGGCAGGGCGAGAGAGGAGCAGGTGGTCACTGGAGAAAACATTAGGGACACTTCTCAACAAAGTAGCCATGCCATCTTTTCTCTCTTTCACACACACACACCAACCCATGAGTATAAGAAATCGTGTCCCAACACTGACCAATAAACTTCAGTGATTAAATTCAGAAAAGCTTCAAGTATGCATATGATTATCCACAGGACTGCACACATGACAGCAAATATAAGAGAAATAAGCACACGAGTATGGATTAACACTGGGTGACTCACCAAGACACACACTCACAGTGTGATTATGGGTTGTCACATTACCATGGCAACACATCCTGTAATGTGCTAATGCCTCATTTCTGTGTGTGTGTGTGTGTGTGTGTGTGTGTGTGTGTGTGTGTGTGTGTGTGTGTGCGTCTGTTTGTGTGTTAGTGGGTGGAAGGTGGCAGTAATGTCACTCTTGCTCTTAATTGCACAGAGTCAAGCAGCACAGATATTTTCAATGTGACAAGGGGGCTGCATCGAGAGAGGTTCACTGGAAAGAAGTAGTTGCTGTAACATGACATTTACAGTGTGTATCTGATCTAAAGTTGAGACTGACTGTCAAAGATGTCTGGCAAAAATTCGTTATCATATTTGAATATGGGCTTAAATATGTATATATGCAAACATGCAGCTGCGGGGGTGGAATCAGACTGAAATGCCATTTTGTTTTACTTTCTGTTCATGTTCACTTGGGGCCTTTGGGACTTAGTGATAACCACACATTATTGTTGCAGTATTCAGCTGGGCCTATACAAAAAGTTATGAATGAATTTTAATTGACTGCAACAGAATGTCATGCGCACCCATTTCCCAATAAAGATGCAAACTCTAGCTAAAAAATGTAATTTAATTAAAAAAAAATTCACGAGGAACCTACTAGTCGCCATTCACGCGTGGGAATTACATGTGTGTGACACATCAAAAGCCCTGATTGGCAGCTAGTGTGAGGGATGATAACATTTCAAAGGAGGAAGCAGTGAGTGGGACAATGGATCACTTTATTGTACGGAGAAAATTACAACAAAGCACTGGCGAAGACAGCCTACCACCGAAAGAAAAGAGAAGTGTAACTAAACAGTGTCACGAAAGCTACCTGTCTTATTTTTTCTTATTTTTATTGTCTCATGTTGTGATAAGAGTGATAACTCTTATCACGACATAAAGTTTGAAAACCACAGCACTAGTGAATAAAGTATGTACAATAACTTAAAGGGATAGTCTGGATCTTTTAAAGTTGGGATATACTATATACATACCTACCTACGGTGGATGTCAGTCGGCTTGCCCCCAGTTTGGAGAAGCAGGTTGGAGTACCACCAGGGAAGCTAAGCATTGTAGTGCTGTGGAGGGGTCAGCAGCAAAACGTTTAAGTGTAAGCTATATTAATACCCTTGTAGACAGTCCTTTCTGACAGGAACACCATTGAAGGCTTCAGTTCCCCACCTGCGCTCTCATCAGAGCCACCAGACTCCACTGACAAAAACAGTGATTTTAGCTTGGTGAACATGGAAGCCGCTCGTCTACCACTGCTAGTTAGTTTGTGTTAGGGTGCAACTTTGGTGAATCTGAACTAACCTTTTTAAACGCCAAAATCACACAATAATATAAACTAGCTAATTGAGGCAGCAGTAGGCCAGCAGCTCTTGTGTTCAGTGAGCTAAAATTACTGTTTTTCTTAATGCAGGTCGGTTTTTAAGAGAGTAATAAAACGGCTCCAGCTCCCCGCCAGAAATCGCTGTCTGACAGCAAGTTAAAGTGGTGAAATATTCTAAACAAAGCATACACTTAAACTGACATTGTTTGGGGCTTTTTTGGTTTATTTTGGTGAAACTTTTCAGGTGGCTAAAATACATTTTGTTGCTGAACCCCATCCACAGCAGTACATTGCATATCTTCCATGTCAATACTTCTGCCTGCTTCTCCAAACTTGGGCTGTGCCAACCGCCATCTATTGTATAGGTCAGGGGTAGGCAACCTGTTGCTCCAGAACCACTTGTTGCTCTTTCGCCCCTCTCCAGTGGCTCCCTGTGACTTTGGCAAAAAAAATTACATAGAAATTCATAATGGCAATTTTTTTTTTAGCATTTTTCATTTTCATTTTTTCATTGTTGTGGGTCTTGAGTGATTCTTTTATTCTCCATTGTAAAAAGGTATAGCCTATTCACAGAATAAAAAAAATGTTTTTACATTTCATCAACTAAGTGTGCGTCATGCGGCCTGTTGGTTTTTCCTTTAAATTTTGCCGTACCTCAATGGATGGATTCCAGATTGTCTTGGAGGACAGTAATCAATTTAACAGTGCATGGACATATTATTTTCCTTTTACTGCCTTTTACTGTCAATCCTGCAAAGTATCAAACAATTATAAATAGCCCACTGCAGATAGCAAGAAAACATATCAATAAAGGCTCATTTAGACCTGTTAGTAATGTTGATGGGTGAATTTAGGCTTATTGTTATCGTCATTATAAGGCTCAAATGTGTTTTGCAGCTCCAGACAGATTATTTGAGAGCTTTTTTGGCCAAACATGTCTCTTTTGATAGTACAGATCGCCGACCCCTGGCATAGGTAATACACTGACTATTGATAAGTACCTCATACAGCCCAACTTCAAGAGATCCAAACCATTCCTTTCATGTTGTTAACACTGATCTAAGACATACATCAGTAAAAGAGTTATCTGATATCTGAATATTTTTGCAGATGGGTTGATCTAGTCAACACCATTTTTCTGTCACTTTATTTTATTAATGTGGTGAGGATGCTAGCTATGCACAAAGACAACACCACCATCCTTAAAAAACCCTACTAACTGGTAGGGGTCAACTGTTGCTCCAACAGCCATCAGCAGGCACAACACCAGACCAGCTGAGGATGTTGGCAGTGATGTAGAGGCCCAGAACCAGAAATTACTTTTACTTTCATCCAGAGACCAGTGGCAGTACCTAGAATTTTTTTTAAGGTCATTTATTTTCTCACACCACATATTGTATGTTTTTGTCACTGTGTGCGCAGCTTTAACGTCAGCAAATGAAATATGTTCCAAGATAAAACGGTGACACAATGTACTGCGGCGTGGAGCCCATGGCTTGAATATGAAGTTGATGGTGGATACAGATATGTCCGTTATAACGTATGTCTTGCAAGAATCTGTGTGTTACAACATCATTTGATAACAACTCGGTCAGTGATTGCATGTGCAAGAAGCACGTGCACGCAGGGGTTGTGCACTGATGTGATCAATATGTGTTTGTCAGTGTCTGTATCTGTCTGTGATCTCTGTCTCATTCTCAGGCTTGGCTGTTGTAAATGTAGACAGGCTGTGTGTGTGTGAGAGGTGTGTGTGAGTGTAGTCATACTCTATCAGTAGACGTGTGATTTATACACGTGTGACATGTGATTCAGACAGGCTGAGCTGACACTATACAGAGCAATAAATTCCACAAGAGTCACTTTTAACTTCCATGCTGCTGGGAAGAGATTAATTAATGACAACCTCTACTGACAACAGACACATACCCACACACACACACACACACACACACACACACACACAACAGCCGTATATGAATATTCAAGACGGACAAGAATATTCATAACACAACAAAATATTCACAGCAGATCAGAATACATTTCATGCAGGGCTGAGTTTCGTCCCAGCAAAGATTGGCTTGGAATTTCTGCAGCCTCTCAGAGTGGGAGTGCTGACTGCTTACAGGGAAAAGTGCAAGAGAACATTTTACAGCCTGACACAGACTGATACAGACTCCCCGAGCTGAACTTGATCCAAGCCCACACTCAGGGTTCCGGGGTTAATTTATACTTGTAAACTCCTATAAAGAGATATACTGCATGCTTGTAAATACCAAGCTTTGTGGACGAACAATAAAGAGTGATAATTAACATGATTTATGGAAGTATCGCTCTGAGAGTCCTTTCAGTTTTCATTTTCATAAAAGCAGTTACCATGACACTCTCTTTCAGTGTTGTGCGAACAATGGGATAACAATTATGTAACCCATTGTGTGTATGTGTGTGATGTTGATGGTGAACAGGCAATAGTTGTGTGCAGATCCACAAAACGCTTCAGCTGGAGAACAAAAATCTACATGAATACAACAGCAAAGTGTGACACATGGGAATCAGAGCCACATTAACACCCTCATCCTACGGACTCAGGTACCCGTAGACCCCAGAGGTTTATTTTTCATCATACTCTATCGTTCCAGTTTTTCATAAGTTTGTCAATCAATTTGTTCATAATGACTTCATATCACAGCCAGCTGTGACAACGTCACGCCAGCTGGTGCTTTGGGTATTCTGCCAGGTGTTTATTTGTCTTTCTTTCTGTCTGTGGACAGATTTTGTCATCACCATATCATTGCAACTGTGCAAGATGCAGTGAAAACCATCATGGGTGTGTAATTGAGATCAAAATGAATTTCAAGTTTGAACATGGGTGTGCTCCAAGCAAGGACCAGGAAGTAGAGGGTGGGAAGCAGGGAAGGGGCCACTGGCCATGCCACTTCATGCCCCTGGCCTATGAAACTTTACAGGTGCGTAGTTAAGATCTCAGTGGAGGCCGAGTTCAGACATGGATGCTTTAATTAAGTCGCAGATTGCTGTATCACAGCTGGAGTGATCCCAAGATCAGCAAGATGGTCTCTAGTTCCTTTCTATTTCTGCTTTAATTAGTGATTTTTAAATGTACCAATGTATTGCGGCCCTGGGGGACCCCAGTCAAAAGCACCCGGTACCACCTATGCAGTTAAGGAACATTTCACTGACTTTATTCTTGCCATGTGTCCTAATTCAAAGCATCACACACTATTAGGAGGGGTAGGGGCACTCTGACGGTCATTTTGAAGGATGCAGACACAGATTTCCTCATGTCCTCTGTCGACGACCCTAAAAACTGCAAGATGATGTTCAACCTCAGTTAACTGTAACTTAACTTTAGCCTACTGTCACTGTCCTAAAATAATGCTAATCTATAAGGTTGAATATGGTTGTTGTGTCCCAGACACACCAAACCGACTTCAGAGGACTATTAGAAACGAAAGCCCTTTGCTGCGTCGTCTGACATTGTCGTGTCTCGGCCAAAACAGTTGCATATGAACACACCGCAAAGACTACAGCCAACTGTCAACCAGTACGTACATTCTGCGTTTGAGTGAGAGCAAGTAACACTCTACACCGGCAACCAGTGGTTGTCTATATCCTCGTGCAAAAAGGGAAACCAGAAGACCGTCTTGACACTAGTTAGCCAGTTAGCACATTAACAACACAATCCAGTGTTGACAGAATTTATCATGCGCCAGTGAACAGTAACACAAACCATCAGGAAATGTTTCTGTGAAAGAGTTAAATGGCTAAAAGTTTCCGTTTCTTCTCATGCGCTGAATTGAACTGCCAATCAGAGGGATTTTATTCATTAATGGGCTCCGCTGTTGCAGATTCAACATGTTGAACCAAAGGCCAAAGGTGCAGTACACACCGCACTGACAAGGGCGGCAGATGCTCATGGCCCAATTTTGACTGACAGCCAAACATGGACTTGGTGTGTCAGGGCCTTTACAGTAGATTATTCTTCAGTTGGTTGTCCTTCTACGGTAAATATGTTGGTAGAATGAGGGTTGAGTTTTTATTAGTGACAGCAAATACAATACACATATAATACATTAGGTACAACAAATGCTAATTTCGCTGGCTTTTTTCAACCTGTGACTTTATATTGTATTGTACTTGCACAGTTCTACTTGTATTTGTATATTAATGTTTATTATTTATCTTTAAATCATGATGCAATTATAATGTCACTGCTTATTTTGACATGGTTTTACATTATATCTCTCGATTCCTTAATTTCTCGCCAGAGGAAGACCTGTGCAAATGTCTTTGTTGGATGGTCAAAGTGTGTAACTTCCCCTATTCAGACCTTTCCAACCTCAGAATTTGGGGACTGTGTGTGGGAATTTCTTGAACTTTGTGAAACCGACGATCTGAGGAGAGAAATTAAGCAGTGTCTGAACTTCTCTCATAAGTTCTCTTTTTTTTATTTGCAACTATTTCTGTCACTTTCTGTGCGCACAAATGAGTGCAACACTTGGGGAGACTGATAAAGTGTGTCGTTATCCACATATTCAAATGACTACTGCTACTTGCCCCTCTGGCCAGCTTTTCGCCCCATCATCAAGTGTTGCCATTCAGAACAGCCAGAAACACCTTTGCCTCCAGTTCATACAAACTACTGTTTGAGCATACGTCACTAAGAAAGCTCTGACTTTTGGGTAGAGGTACTTTTCTATGAAATTCACATCTGTTACAAGTGAAAACATAACTTCATCTCATCGAAATGTACTCAGGGTCAGAGTAAGTTCATAGGATCTTTCTCTCCTCTGTCAACAAGTTTAAATGAGGTTCCTCTGATATACTTAAGTAAAACAAATTAAAGCTTGTGTGTGATGTTTGTGGTGGTGTTTATTGAGAATATTGTGATTTTGTGCTGCGGAGCTAATTTGGATCTGGTGACATTCAGACTTCTCTGAAAATTTTCACAGTTTTACTCTGTGGTGAACTCAATCTTTTCTTAACCACTCAAATCCTTTCACTTCCCTCTTTTCATTCCCTTGAATCTCTGTAATCTGAGAAAGGTCACTATATGAAGTGTTATTGTATGACATGTAAGCTGAAACGTCAAGAAATAGAAACTGGAAGTTTACATTGTAAAAAGCACCTATCATAGTTTTATTTGACCATGACTTGATGTTACGTGAACCTGTGTGAGAACATGTCGGGGTAGATGAAAACCAGCCATAAAGTCTCATGAGCAAACAACATCAGCAGACATTCATAGCTTTAAATACCTGCCTTATCTGTCAGCTATCATAAAATACACTCCTGCCAACCTCAGATATTTACAGTTGTCTGTATTACAGTCCGACTGATACAGTCCCATCTGATAAGTGATGTGTTAGAAGCCGTTTCGATTGCCTTGAGATATGTTTTTCCTCTGGTGGTTCTAGTTGTCCTTTAAATGTCATTTCCAACCATGACCTTGCACTATTTATCCTCCAGGCCCACTGTTTTGTTTAAACAGGAAAATGCACGCTGGTAAACCCTGAGAAGATTACAGGAAAAGAGGCAAACCCCACAACATCAAGCAGAGAAACCATTAGGTCTTTCAAGATAAAGTCCTTTACTTCTCACTTCAGTTTCACCCAACGCCAACACACACACCTCCACAAACACGTAAACACAGCACAGATGTGAAGCCTGGTTTTCTAGGATCCCCTTTTTGAAAGACAGATTATGAATACACACGCAGTGGGTTGTTCTGATGAAGGTGGCACCCGTGGGACAGCCCCGCAGTTTATTGAAACACATCAAAGGCCGTTATGAAAAGCAGAGGAGGCTGTGGTGGGGAGATCCAGAACTGGGTAGCTGGGTGTTTTGCTGACTAAAAGAACTATTGTTGTCCCTCCTCCACACTCCTTGTTTTATGTGA
Organism: Epinephelus moara; assembly: GCF_006386435.1. Taxonomy (NCBI): domain Eukaryota; kingdom Metazoa; phylum Chordata; class Actinopteri; order Perciformes; family Serranidae; genus Epinephelus; species Epinephelus moara. The sequence continues at coordinate 9,486,269 of NC_065526.1, read as the reverse complement.
CAACTGTTTACCATGTTATTAAATGACAGAGTGACTTATCTAGTTTCTCCTCGCAGAATTTCCCTGTTCCAGTAGGGCTGGTGCTGTTAGACATTTATATTTTACAGAAACTAAAACGCACAAGTGAAAATGTCGTCAGCTGTTGGAAATATTGCATTTAAAATAATGAGCGTTGAGGTTTTTATTTAGTACACTAACACCTTGCTACAACTTTGCTACTCGCTCATGTGATGGTCACAGAGTGTGGATCCACAAGAGGACTGTGTTTAGTTGTCTTCTCTACAAAGCACAAGGGATGACGTTTTTTTTTTGTAGGCCAACCTGGTTCCCTTGTCAAAAAGCCAATGGGATTTTTCCATTGGATTTTGGACGTTTATGATACTTACACATTTTGTTCAGTGAGATAATCTTCACAAATGAACACCACTTTTATTTTTCAAACATAAATGCAATCACCAAAAGCAAAAAGCTGACATTAGGCTGTAAACTTACTACATTACAGCTGCATGACTTCAATGTCGCCACCACAACAAGGCCAATAATAGCTACAAAATTCATGAGTGGGGTATTTGTTGATGTATTTCATGTTGTAGAACAAAACATGAAAATCTTATAGACTTTATTTCAAGCATTTAACCAAAAACCCACTCAAAAAAACCCATTGACTTCAAAACGAGGGAACCACAAGTGCAAAACATGCTCATTCATTTCCATGTATTTGGACTCATTCCTGCACCAATCTATTGAGTAGCATACCAACTGCCTTAAACTGTGAGTTAGTGAGACTACTGTGTAATTCATGAGCAATAAAATGCACATTCACAGGTTTGAGTAATAGGTCTGGTATAACCCAAAGCTTATGGTGTCTAATTTCTGAAAACTTCTGATGATGTTATTAAGTCACTTAGCTGAGTTTATGACTCTTCTCAGTGTTGGACAAGAGCCTAGAGAAATACCATAAATCACTGATTACTTATTGAAAAATAATTGCAATACTAATTATTCAGCAGCAGCAGTTGCAATGAGAAGCCATTTAAAAAGTTAAGATTTCTCACTCCATAACTCCACTAGTTTCTCCTCATTTTCCACACCACAAGAAAACCGAGACTTGTTCACGTTGTTGCCTATCTGGAGTCCCCTCCATATTTACTTTATACTTTGTTTGCTGCTTCCTGTTTGGTGCTGAGAGTGCAGCTATTGGTTGTTGACAATGTTCACATCATTGAACTTAAGAAAATATAAAACATGTTTGATTTTTCAGAACATCAAGATGAGAAATAGACTTATGACATTTGGGACTGATTTTATAAACCAAACAATCAAGACAAAATGTTCTCATCCGAAGTCCTCACATTTCGCCTTTCGCGTCTACATTACACACTAGATATTCTTTTGCGTCTGCTGTTCCAGGATGTCGCTACCAATGCTGGGACGTCAACAAAAGCACATGGTTAGGTTGAGAAAAAAAACATCATGGTTTGGCTCTACATTCATACACAAAGCAAACACCAGGCTCCCAGGTGAAAGTCCATATTTTGTTGGACCCATCCACCACCTCTACCACCCACCCTTTACTTTCCAGCTCTATGTATTGCATCGTTGACAGCAGCGATTCAACCTGATGCCGTCCAGTGGCATATCATATCACTGCAAAAAGTGGCTTTTGGCGTCAGGTATCTAACGCCAAAATCACTGACAAAGCGGGGGTATTCGACGACTTCGGAAAGAGAATGGACTGATTGAAATCACGGTAGTGTGCCATAGCTAAAGCAAAACATTTATGATTTTATTCTGACAATGATCAATAGTGGGCCACAATGAAATCACTTGAAAAGTGGTTTGGTCTAAGGCAATCATTAGTAACCTGCTTGATGCTGCTTCTTGACCGTTGCTGAATTTAATATTGATCCTGGTAGGGGAATAAAAGCTTTAACTTGTCCCCTTCAAAGTGCACATAGCTTCATCTTAGCCGCAAAACAGCAGCCATTTTGTTCAAAACATACTGAGCAATTAATTTGTTGTTTGTCTGCAGCAATATCTTATTTATCTATCAATTATAACCTGATGATAAATGGCCATTTAAGGCAACCCATTCATTATATGTTAATTATTTTTTTCCCTGCCTATAACATAAACAAATGAACTTATATAACATTTTGCGGTTAGCTGCTACCATCCACAGCATCCTGTTTCTCATATAAGCTCGGGATGGGATCCAAAATGGGCGGTGGACAGAAAAATCATTCATCATGGTTTCAGCTCCAGGGGCTCATGGGGTCCAAGACCTCTCCTGTAGTAAACAAAGTCATACAACTATTCTAGCTGTCGGCACAGGACAGCTTGAAATATAGCACAATAATCCCTTTATCACAGCTCGCTGAGTTTGCTTCCAGCCAGCCAGCCAGCCAGCCAGGTTGTGGGTTTTCCCCTCATTCCTCCTGGATTAGATTAAATTCTTCTTATCTCTTTATGTGTATTGTTGTCAGCTCGCCTCAGGGTTTTATTCGTAGACAGTAAAGTAGTGTGTTGTCTCCACCAAATGCCGTTTTTGCAATGCTGTCACAAGGTTTTAGATTTGCCTTCTAAGTACTATATGTCATGACATCGACTGCTGACTCTGACTAATACTTGGTTTACCTTTAACTAGAAAAGAGACCCACTGCCCCGTTTATGTTTCTATGTAAATTCACAGAAAAATGGGGATTTTATGGTCTGAATCTCATGAACAAGTCCTCTTTCTTTTCTCTAACTACCTGTATATGTAGGGGAATCACATCGCAGGTACTTCCCATGTTGTAAATCAAACATATTCCTTTTATGCTTCCAAAAATTAAAGCTAATGCAGGAATAAATCTTGGCTGAACTTAAAGTTTTAACATGGGCTGAACTCGTCTGCGTCTCATGGTGAAACTTGGCTCTCTTCTGTGGCTCCTTGTGTGTGTGTGTGTGTGTGTGTGTGTGTGTGTGTGTGCGCGGACATATGTGCGTCAGATGATCCACAGTGTGGGAATTCCCCTCTTATCAGTCTGGTCTGGTCTGGAATCTCTCTTCAGTGCTAATGTTTGTTTGGGTTTGCGGAGAGCAGAGAGAGAAGCGGTGAAAGAGAAGAGAGAGGGGAAGAGAAACAGGGACGGGGACAAAGTAAAAAAGTGAAATGAAAATATCACATCTTCTTCTCTGTGATTTTTTTTCTTAATCTCTGTATCCAGATCATTTTAATTAACAGTATTCTTTCAGAACTTTGAGATCTTTTCTTCTCCTGCCAGTTGTATTTTTCTACCAAGTCTTGACTTTGAATTAGGAGCTAATAAAGCCTCGTGGGGGTGTTTTCAGACAACCCCCACATAGAAATGGACACAGCACAAAGTGTCCCATTGAGACGTGTGAGAGGTCCCAGGGTGCCTTGTCCTACAACAAGCTCCTATTCTACAACAGACGGAGTTGTAGCTCAAACATACTTGTAGTAGGAGGCTTTTCAGTGTCTTGATTGTCAAACAGAGAACCTTCAGAGATTGTATGGGGAAAAGAAAAAAAGGCTTGTCTTGAGGCTTACAAAAACACCTCTCAGAGAAAAGGAGAAACATTTAGTTGAAAGAGGTCGAGCCTATAAATCTGACTTTGTGATCTCATGAGCTGCTGGATCAAAGGAGTAATTATGCACATACAGAAATGAAAAAAAAAAAAGACGTTTAAGGTAATTTCAGGCACAAAATCCCCATTTGATTTTGTCTCACACTTAATCGTAATCACACAAAAAATGTCCCCAAACCACATTTTCAAGTTAAAATCTGTTCCATGTGATTGGACCATATGATGATCACATGTGGAGTTTTTCACCCAGGAATCACATGGGATCTTCCACACTGAGCTGAGATGAATGGAGCTAAGCATGACGGTTCATTTTTGACCCTGGAAACTGTCGTGTGGCAAAACAACACCAACTCAAGAGAGTGGTTTGACATTTTCATGTCAACAGTAGCTAGTGGGTGGACCTTGTGCTTAGATTATTTTAGGCACTGTTCTTTACCTATCAGAGGTGGAGGTGGCTGGGGTGTGTTTATTTTACTTTATTTTTAATTGTCCCTCCCCCAAGCTACAAATATTTAAAACTTACCCTTTAATGTTTGAAAGTTAAAAGTTAAAAGTTGAAGACAAAATCTGCTTGTTCACTCTTGCCATGGCTGCTGGTTAGTTTGTGCAAATGGTTTATTTTTGGCCAAATATTCAGACATAGAATAAAGTGATTTCGATGAAATATCACTTGGATTTATTTATTTTTATCTTATCTTATCTTATCTCATCTCATCTCATCTTATTTTATTTTATCTATTTATTTTGACAGAAGTGTTAAGTGTTACATTATGTGTCTGTTAGACAACTGTTAGAAATTTGAAAGTAAAAAATTTGAGCCAAAATAAAAAACACAAGACATAATGCTTAAAACATGACATGCCTTTGACATGCCTCCTCTTTTTTGCACCACCCACTCTCCCTCATAAATAACTAACAGACCCTTATTAAACTACTATTTACAAAATTGTGGGAAAAAAACATTCATGGTTATAAGTCAACACGGACAATAGATTCTTCAAATTCTGGCTGAAATTGTTGTAGCTACTAAACTCACGTCTGCAGATCCATCTCTATGATAAATGTCTGTCAGCTGATGAAGAAAAAGAGCTGTAAAAAAAAAAAAAAAAAGCTAGTTAAGATCTTTGTTGAAATAAACTCACTCTGAGTCTAAGTCACATGTCCTTTCTGAGGTCAAATGTGTCATTAACTAATCAACTCATTATATTTTGGATGTGGGACAAAAACTCTCATGATTACAGCGTCTGGATGACCTGAATGTCTCTATTGTCGGCTCACGGTGATTATGAAGATTATATCTGTAGGAAATCAGGTTAATGTAGAGAAAATTGCTGCCTCACTGTCCCTTTCATGACTTTGCTCATTGTTTTTTGTTCAGTTTTGGTGTCTGTCACGTGACCCAGCTGCTGTATGACCTTGATCAAACATCATATGAGCGGAGGAGCTGCTGATCTGTCCATTCTCAATTATCTGATTCAGTCTGAGGATGAGCTGTTTGTCCCATCAGGCTTCCTGTCACATGACGGTTGCTGACCACAGTGTGGTCTGAAGGCTTGCGTGTGCTTCTCATATGCTGAACTTCACTATCAGTTTGTTTATTGAGTGATAATGGTCGGTTTCACTTCCAGGGTATCAAAAAATGTCACTTGGGTAGTGGCCCTCTGTGCCAGACACAGACGCACAATGCACCCTGTATATACCCTCTAAATGACACCATGGACTGTAAAACAATGAATGTAGCCACCAGGACGTCATCCATTGGTTTGTAGATTCCCAGTCTGAAGCCTTTTCTTTGGCATTTTGGCGGTCGCCATGTTGGATTTTTGGAGCCAGAAGTGGCTATATTTGAGCGAAATAGTGGAGCTAACCCTAACGCCACCTGCTTGCTTGGTTAGCATGGTTAGCATGGTGCATTTACAGCCATAATTAACTGTAATAACACTGATGCTAATTTTACGTAGCAAAAAACAGTCTTTAAACCATCAAAACAAAATTTACCATTGGAAAATCTGAATATCCGACTCTTTTGAGGGTCATTTTGTAAAACCAAGATTTTAAGGTGAACAAAATGTTACAATTCACTGTCATAAACTGAAACCACACTGACATAGCGAGCTACGCCGATACTCTGTGAATCCGGGGTTACTCTGTGGTTGCGTTACCTAACCAATGTTATTGCTGTGGTATTGACTTGTCAAAGAAAGACACTCACCTATACTCAAATTGGCCACATACTTAAAGCTATAGTTGGTAATGTTGGAGAGCTAGCAAGATTTGAAAGCGGCACCTCCTCTAAGCTCCGCCCCCTCCTCCCCCTCCCATCAGTGCTCCGTCCAAAGCCACGAGCCCAGACATGCCTGAATGCGCATCCAGCAGTAGGAGTCAGCAGCAGAGCAGAGGAGAGCCGAGTAAAATAACAAATCCCCCCAAAGCAAACAAATAATTACCTGTCCAACAGAAAGACAGCAACCTCTGCATCACTTTTCAGGCCCTTCAGCTCCCTCAGTTGTCTCCACCGTTCAAAAGCTGCACGGATGTTGACGTCTGGTTTGTCCTCTCACTTTATCCAAAGCCTTTTTCGTCGCAGCCTTTTCTGCCTCTGACTTTCCTTTCTCAGCCTGTTTAGTGGGGCGAGCCATTACAAGTAACACTGGAAGTGGTACTTTCTGCTGCATTTTCTCTGCCATTGTTCAGAGCTGAGGAGTGTACTGAATATTTCTGGCAACGGTGACACGTGATGAATGCACGCAGGGAGGAGGGAGGGACAGAGGGGGGCTCGGGCAGGACAAGACATGAAGGCATCTGATTGGTTCTTTCCATTCGCACCGAATGGCAGGGATTGGTCAGAATTTTTACAGGCCTGCAGCTGCCACAGAGGTCGGATTTTTTTCATTCCTTTTTCTGAACACATTATGTATTGACTACTCTCAGGGTGGAAGGACCATTTCACCCAATATAACAAGAAGTGTTTCTGAACAGGATTACCAATTATAACTTTAATTATGCATTACTTTAAACCTTACTGAAATGTAAGACGTGTGAGTTACATAAAAATTTAGCCCTGTACAGTTGTCATGAACATGGAAATTATCTTTTTGCTACAAAGTTTGGCATATTAACATGAGTTTCTATGGTGATTGACTCATTTTTGAAGCTAGCCTCAAGTGGCCATTCCAGGAACTACAATATTCTGCATCTGATCATTTCTTGACTTGTATATAAATATATTTTTACCTTTTTTCCTTATTCTCCGCACTGTGTTCTGTGTGTTTTTTGGTTTTTATTAGATTATTTTTCACTGACTGCTCAATGTGTTTCCTGCTGTCATTTATTTTTTGTAATATTTTTACTGTATAATGTTGATTTAGTTCTTTTGTCTTCTTTTCTCCCTTTTTTTTGTCATTATCTTTTATTTTTTTATTTTTAGGTCTGTTTGTATAAGCCTGTTGCTTCTTGACCTCTCCTTACGCATTTATTTTATTTTATTTTATTTCATTTTATTTTATTTTATCTTATTTTGTTTTTTATATTTTATTTTATTATTCAATTTTTTTCTTTTATTATGTAGATTTTATGCAGTTTTATGTGTGTGCAAATAAAAAAACAAAATAAAAACTATAATGAGTAGGGATGAGATCACATTGTGATAGTTGTGACGACAACTGATGACCAATCACATGTACCTAAAACACTAAAGCAGTTATTATTAGGATGAAGCACATTATCTACAAACTGTCTTTTTCAGATTCTGCTGCTGCCTTTGAAAAATATCAATCTTTTACTTGAGCTCACAGCTGATAATCGACTTAAATTGCCTGTTCAGATATATAATTAATCATCCATTTACAGTGAAAGACCTATGAAATCCCTTTAGAAAACTTAATCTGGAGGCTCAGTGCATGCTCTGCATCACTGTCTTCTGGCCATCTGTTTCCAGGCTCTGTGTGTTTCTGTCTTGTCAGCAGAGTCTCTTCCTAGCAAAGACATTAGTGGATTAACAGTCTCTCACACAAGGTGTCTCCACATTATTCAAGGGTGTGGACACGCTGTTTCCAAAAGGATGAAATATGCTGTTTCATGGGAAGCTGACACAGAGGAATAAACTAGTGACGAAACAATAACACTAGTCCAGTGACAACACATACAGTATTGTAAGTATGTTCAGTAGTGACTTCCTGAGTATTCACATCCCTGAGCGAGAAAATAAAAAAAGAAGAGTAATCAAGTTCCAGTTAGCGTTTTAGAAAAATCCCAGCAGACATTTGCGTGTGGAACTAGCACACAGTATTTACATGTTGCAAAGTCTTTTTTCATGTGGCACAGCAGTCAATATGAAAAACAGCGTGTCATTAGAAAGTCTGATACACCTCTGACTCACCTCACTGAAGGCAGGTTAGAGATTTTTAATGAGAATAAAGTTATTTTAATCATCCATTTAATCATCAATTTCGTTTACGTATTTAATCATGCAGCCAAATTTGCTGCTCAACAGGAATTCACAAGATTTGTTATCTCAGACATTATCAGAAATGAAACTGGTGTTAAGGTCACACCTGTGTGACACTCATATCCCAACAGAACTAAACTGAAATACTCCAACGGTAACTGTTGGCAATCTTTGATGTTCATAGCTGATGGAAAAATCACCATGGAGGTGTTTTTATTTAGCTCTGTCTCACAAGTTTGTTGTTGCGTGGGCAGAGTCTCTGGCTTCCTCTGCACCTGACAAACGGGAAGGCTTGTCTGTGTGTGATTACCACAGGATGTAAGTTAATCATAGTTGATCTTTCCCCGAAGTATAGCACACCCACCTACCCACCTTAGCCCCCCATGACTTTTCAACTCTATGAATAGTTTCTCTCTGTTTCCACGTGTGCGTTATTGTGTGTCTAAGTGCATATCTCTAGCATATACACACACACACACACACACTCAGGCAAGTGAAGGACAGTCACAGTTTTGACTTGGCTCCGTGCTCAAAGGGCTGCAAGCCATCTGGACAGTTATGTTGTCATTAGCAGCACACTTGTATCAGATATCAAAGAACTGTGGAGCTACACTGATGTCGGTTGACTGTTTACAATCTGTTACCACTAGACTGTATCGTGCCATGTTCTGGTGTTACTGCGAGCTCATATCTGCACTGAAGAGTATATGACATGTCTGAAAATCAGTGGGGTTTGAGTGAATGCAAATAATCTTTATACCTTACAAGTTCTGTCCACATAGCTGTTAAATATTAGTTGTAATTTTAATCTTCTGAACTGACTTCAAAGTGTGTTAAACACAGTTCAGACCCAATGTAAAATCTGTGCAAAATGCAGAAGTGGTGAATTAGTTTGGCCACGATAGTTTTCAGCCAAGATTTATGAGTTATGATTGATTTCCAGCCAAGTTGGAGACATAAGATCATCAGGCCAGCACATGTATTTGAAAATGAGTATGGCTAAGGTCCTGCACATTGTTAAAAGTTAAGCATTTTTAATGACTAACACCAACCCTGTCATATAAAAACACATTTGTGTGTATACATGAGGCCTGTAGGCTTCGTGTAGACATGTTGAATGCACTTTCAGGATTCCAATTCTTTACTAAAGATCATTTCCCAGGACTTCTGTGGGACATTTCCAGGTGACTTCAGTGATATGACAGACAGGGACTGCACCATACTCTAATATGTTCCTCTCTGTGGAAGTCACATTAAAAGACATGCATTCTATGGTTATAACCTATCAATGAAATCACCTCTTACATGCTTAGAAATTTAAAAAAAAAAAAAAAAATCACAGACATCAGTTTCTCATTTAGTATTATCCAACTCTCTCAACAATGTCCAACTCACATTTGAAACCAATCACTGGCTTGCATGCAAAACAAGTAAGCAGGCACATCAACTTAAGCAGCTGGATCAAACATTCCACCATTAAAATAAATTAGGAAGAAAGCAACATTTAATTATAATCCTAATAGCAGGAACGAATTCCACATCCACACTGTGTTTTCATTTTAAAATGGTGCGTTAAAATGAAACTGATGTCCGTACTCGTGAGTGTTTTAGCACAGTCTCAGAATTAATCCTGTTAGTTACAGAAAATACTACAGAGATGACGAAAAGTAAGACCATGGATGACGAGGTGGAACTGTTAATGAAACTAACATGAGTATGAGACAGTCAAGATGGCGGAAAACAGACTGGGAGTCGATGCAAAGCAAATTAGAGCAGTACTTGGAGCATTATCAGTAGTGGGAGCCATGGCAATGGGAAAGGAGTTCCTGCACAAGACGGATAAAATCACCAAAGATATGTGGACCTAGCTATGATGTTTTCGTTTATCAAGCTGTGACTGATGAGACCCAGTCAGGAAGCGAAAGTGGGCGTCCGCGTCATCGTTTCCAAAGGTCTGTTTTCGCCTGTCAAGACTGAAATGCAAACCAGGAGGCTTCAAAATAAAACAGGGTCTGCAGCGTTTTCAAAGGTCTCTGTTTTAGGGGCTCTGAAATATCACATAAGTGTGGATGCTGGGCTTAAACGTAGCAATAATTAAATGTTTTAAATTGAAAAAATTATCAGTATAGATGTAGCCTACTATTACTTTTTATAACTTGCATTATTTGGAGTTTCAGCCAATTAGGTTGTCATGTCATCCTATCTGCATGCCATACCATGTGACATGACTTGGGGATGGTTTCACAGCGTTTTCACACCATAACTAAGTACAGCCTATTCACATATACTCTTGCCTATTTGAACGTTACATAATCCTGAACATAACTTAGCCCTTTCAAATAGTAATGGTATCTGCTACTAGCCTACTAGTTCATTCTAAGCTAAAGGAAAATAGGAGAATGTTGGAATAATATTCAAAGGCGAGACAATATTTTATGGGCATCCTATTATTTCTCTTATTTTCCATGTGTTTTTATCACTGGAAAATTGATCAGCTGCTTTCCAGGATATGTGAGAACCCTGACCTTCTTCATAAAACTTATACAAAACCCTGCTCCATAGCACTAGTGGTGGTCAAAACCTCCACAGGGTGCCTTTAGGAAACCATTATTTCAGGAGTATACTTATATATAGACTAGAAGAATAAAAAATTAGATCTAGAATGGGGAAAACAGAGGGAAACCAGGAAACAGGTTGTGGGTGACACCTGAGATGCTGCGAAAGAACTGGGATTATTTTTGTGTGAACACATGATGCTTCCTGAGGGAGACATCATTTTTTTGTGTTGAGGATGTGGATGGGAAAGCCATAAACATAATAAATGTATCTGGGAAATGGAGGTCCAGATCTGAACAATGCATTAGGATGTAGCAGGTCTGAACGCAGAGTCGTGGGAAGGGAAAGGGTTTAGTGAAACTGATGTAAATGACTCAGAAACGCTTGTTCCTGAGTGGAAATGAGTGTTAAGCTAAGAAACCCTTCAAAAGCAAAAAACCCACCCGCACACAGTCATACAGGCCTTGGCTTGTGGCCTTGGCTGGAATTCATATGAGGAAGGAACATTACAATGGCCTCACACACACTGAAGGGGGCTGGGGAGAGAGAAAGCTCTTGAGAAAACAGAAGTTACTAATTAGGTAAAATTGTCCCACAGCACTTAGATGTCTGGCTGAATTCTTCCCTCCTCTCTTTCTTTCTCCCCCCCTCATCTGTCTCCCTCCAGATGTTTAACTTCCTGATGCATTTACTTTGGTTTTAGTGCTGTTTCATGTTCTGTTGTCACAGCAGGATGGATTGTGGCTGATCATTAGTGAGGATGAATAATGAGCCCAGCTGAAACACCAAAGAGCAAGAAGAAAGACGCTGCAGAAAAAAATAAAAGGCAGAATAGATTAAACAGGAGACATGAGATACAGGATATGTGTTTTAATAGATTTCAAAGGCATCCATCTGTATGGAGAGTATCTTGGAACAGGAATAGGAAGTCCACAGGAAACCAATATGACCATGAAATGGATATTTAATTTCCAACCGAACTTCCTGAGAATGCAAACAACAGCACCTGACCAGTTGCTAAAACCCCACCGCCAAACAATGACTGTCCAATCACAGCTTAGCAGCCGAAATAGACACAACCAACTCGCCAACCAAACCAAATCCTGGTCTTTTTTTCCTACTCAACCACTTGCGTTTGTTATTGAAGGAAAGAAAACGTCAATTTGTGATATTGTACCAACAAGACTGTATACACCATATATTTCCTGTGAAAACGGAAGTGTATTTTGAGAAGACACAAGGCATGTAACAGGCAGAACTTGAAACAGCGTCCCAGAACGTCAACAACCAACGCAGCCAGGGTACCTTGCACGTCATATTCCAACGTGGAAAGTCCTTGACCGAACGTCAATATGTGATGAGGTTGGTGTGAGAATATGTTGGCACAGTAGGTCAAGCTTTTAAACTGTTAATATGTTGAAATAATATACATGAAGCAGTGGTGAGAGCGATATGAGGGATAACAATTAAAAGGATGGTGTCTTTTTTTTAGCCTTTCCAAAACCAAAAATACATTAGCAGAAGTGTAAGAATGTAATTAAAACTGCTTTAATGTGCTAGCTTACTACTGAGGCCTCAAGTATCAAGTATTATTATTTGGTTTGGGGAAGTTTAGCCTCCTCTAGTAAAAGTTTAACACTAGCCCCTTTTACACTGCCAACTCCCAACAAATGTTGGGCCGTTTTGCCGTCAAGCTGCGAGCGTTTAGACACACAGAGCCAGATTGGCGAGTTGATCAGAGGTGCCCAATTTTCCACCAAGTAGGGTAGACATATTGGCAGAACCTTTTTAGTTTAAACAGACCAAGGCGGCCTTCCGCAACAGGAGGGGCTGTGATGACTTGTGGGAGGAGCTGTTGATGACGCCGCACGTGCGAGCCACTGGCGGTGGATAAAGAGGAAACAGCTGATAGCAGGAATTAGCGAGCAGCTAGTAGCAAGAGGGAAACGCAAACCTGACAGACACTGTAAAGATGAGCAACTGGGGAGACGAGGAATTTTGCGCCCTCCTTGCCCTCGCAAACGAAGAGGCCATTAACCGTCAGATGGCGGGGACGGTGAAGAACAGGCCAACTTACAAGAGAATCACCGAAGGACTGAGCAGCCGCGGCTTCCCTCCCACGTCACTGTTTATGTCACACGCTGAGCTACACGTTGTGTTACTTGCTCACGCCCCCCATTGCCCCGAAAAAGGCACATTCTGTATAAACAAAGGTAGGCAGACGACATTCTGCCACACTCCCCGATTTTGTTTTTGTACTGCCAATGCTGAAAAAAAACTGATTGGGCTTTCCTGCCTTTGCACAATTCCTGTAGGAATAAAGACTACTGAATAAAATATGAATACTTAATCATAAATCACTGTGTTGATTGTTAAACAAAGGTTTTCTATTGTGAACATCCAAACCATTCAAGGCTCATGCTAGAAATTGCATTTTAATCTATAAATGAATACAGCACCACAATACTGAACAACACCGCGTCTTTATTCCCATGTCCTCTAGCCTACATCAATAACCAACAGGTAAGGATGCTGACATTTTCCCCTTACATCTGGTATCCAGCCATCAAGTGTACATTTAAGATCCTTTTACAGATTCATAACTCAATTCAGTTCAACAGAACTTAATTTATCCCGAAGGAAATTCTTTTGCCAGAGAATGCTTCAAATTTCAGTTACATTAAGTGCGGTAACATTAATTTAACGTTCGCAACCAGCGATGACCACACTAACCAGTGGGTTCCCCGGGTCAGGGTCCCTCACTGGGCCCAGTTATAAAAACAATATTGTGTTAAATATCAAATATACAAAATAAGAAGTGTTTTCAAGGAGCAAAAGCAAAACCAGTGCCTAATAGAGTAACAACAGGAGTAAGATAAGTATAAGAGTTACTAGAAATAAACTAAAATGGTGGTGGAATCGCAGACTGTGCCTAATAATCAGTGCTATACTGTATATGATTTAACAATGTAATGTAACAATGTAGTGTTGCACATGATTTGAGAAAATTATGTTGCACTACTCTGACAAGTTTACAAAGAATAAACAGGAAACATCAAAAAGTCAGCCTGAGACAGAGTTCTAGATTTAGCATTAGCTCATGCTAAGTTGCTATGGCTGATAAAATTGGCTAGCGACAGTTTTCATTTTAGCCCACAAAATTTGTCCAGAAATGGGAATCAACCTTTTCTTTGCTTCTGCATTAAAAGACCCCATGTTTTTAGCCTGACATCACCACACCAAAATCACAAATGCAAAGTCTGGAACCTCCCAAATCATTTTCAATTTCCAAGGGCCATTATCAACAGAAAGCTTCACATCAGCTGCAGCCATCTTGGTTGCTTCCAAAAATGCCTCAACAGCAGTCTTCACAGTTTTCATCTAAATGCCCCATATTAGATAAACAGTAATGATTGGCGGGTACGTCTCAGGCTGCTGGAAATCTGCCCAAAGCAGAGGGGACCAGATGCATCTGCCAAAGCACATGAAACAAGCTCATAGATTTCCTTGTTCACAGTCGACTGTGTTTCAGAAATTATTGTCAGTTTCGAGTGTTCATGTAGCTTCACAGGCATAGCAACAGTAGGTAAGGGGGCTTAGTGATAGTCAGTGGGTGGGTGGGAGTTTACAGTGAGACATGCTGCCTGTCCAGATCTCTTTTTGTTTCATATCATTTCCTTTTTAATAGAAAGACAAAGTGTGACAAAGTCTGTAAACTTAAAGCTCCAAAATACTGAGGAAATCAGCTTTCTTAAAGATCATTAAATAAAAGGCAGATTATTAGATTCAACATGCTCAGAAACAACTTCACCCTCTTGAGTCACTGTGGTGCTCGCTGATTCACTGGAGAGAAAATTTCAGTCTGGCAGCACAAGAATGGATGACATTCTCCTCTGTACTTCTAATGGGAAACAGAGGGAGCATCGTAAAAGGAAACACACATTTCCTGTAGGACTGGCGTGTGACGTACTTGAGCGTGTGGCAATGCCTTAACAGGCAGGAATGTGACATCAGCAGCAGGATCCTGCTTGAAGGATACGCCGCAGCCAACACAAACACACACTCACACACATCACAGCCAGAAAAAGATGTGGCCAAGGGTCAGTGGAACAGCAGAAGAGGAAGGGAAGGATGTCCCCTCTTATGACTCCCTTTCTGCGCCACCCACTTAGCCTTGCCTCACACTCCCTTTTGGAAGATTTCAAAGATCACAGCAGTGATGATGAATTTTTTTTCCCTGTAAATGTGCGCAAAGAAACACCCTTACAAAGTAAACAATCATCGCAAGGAACGTAATCACTTTCTTTTTAAGGAAGCTACAGAGAAGAGCTGTGTCGAAATCTGAGCATCACATACACTTACGCTTACTCACACACGGAGAAAACACCCAAATCATTTAGTATTTGGCTGAAGTTTTTCCCCAAAGTGAGTCGGTAATAAAGCAGCCAGAAGAAAATCAGTGCAGAGTTTGTCATTTTAGATAGAGATATAATACATTGTATTTATAGAGCGCTTTTCATGGTACTCAAAGACACTTTACATTTGTTACAGACGATCATAAAATAGACTACAATAACATACACACAACATTATTCACACATTAAAAGCTGTTTTGAAAAGATGAGCTTTGATGAGTGATTTGAGACCGGGAGAGGCCGGTGCCGTCTCGAATGTGTTTGGGGAGAGAGTTCCAGAGGGAGGGGGCGGCTATGGAGAAGGCTCTGTCGCCCCAGGTCCGGTGCTTTGTGCTGAGTGGTGGAGTCGGAAGGTTGGCATCAGAGGGTCGGAGGCTGCGGGAGTGTGGTAGTGGAGCAGGTCAGTGAGGTAGGAGGGGACTTTGAATTGGATGCGTTGTGGGACAGGGAGCCAGTGTAAGTTTTGAAGGACGGGGGTGATGTAATCGCAGGAGTGGGAATGGGTGAGCAGACGGGCAGCAGAGTTCTGGATGTACTGGACTTTGGATGGTGTACCATAAAGATATATCCATAGGAGCACAACAAAAGTTTGAAAAAGGTCAAATAAAAATTGTCTTAATATTGGCTGGATTTACTGCCAATATCTGCTGTTTAGGGAATGAAAAGAAAGGCTGCTTGATGGATGACTTAACTCAGTCGCCATTAAAGAAGTGCATGGAGATTTCAAGCTCCTACCCTCGGGATGGAGCTTTAGACTTTCAAAGGCCGGGTCTAACAGCCTGAATAATTCCTTTATTTCTCAGGCCACCAAACTGTAAACTACTAATGATCACCCAACTGGTGTTAAGTTCCCGTTTTACCTGCTGGGGGCCAGTGCTGATGGTTTGAGAGATGGCATACTCCAAGTTTCCTGTTGTCACTTGACAATGTGCCTACATGTTTATGTAACAGGGTCAGTCATACAGCAGTAATATGTGAAACAAAGCCAAATGTATATGTCTAATATTTAGTTTTATAATTGCACAAAATTTGTTTCAGTTATTACCTGACACACTAAGGCTTCCATAGTCAATATGTGGAATGTCTGATACTCAGTTTCTGTACCCCTACGTCCACCTTTGGGGGTACCCCACCTATAAAGGTGTGTCTCCCGCCTTTCCTCTCCCCTTTTGCTCCATGGGAGAGATAAGCGACATAGCTCTCCTAGTAATTTTACATGTTTTAGCACTGTTAAGCTGTTTATAAGTTCATTTTTCAGCCAAAACGTATTGTATAATAAGTTAAGTTTTTTACCTGGCAGCAAGACAAATTTCCCCTGTGCGACAATAAAGTTAAAGTTGAAGTTGAAGGCAGACGTGGGAGGATGGTTAGACTGATTAGTATATTTCTACATTAATATTAATGCAATAATGGAAATCAAAAATCCCCAAAGAAGTAACCCCATACGTAATACTTACTTATTCCTCTGAAGATAATTGCAGAGACTATATAATGACTTTAACCAGGTCATAGATGAGATCTTGTATTGTAAATGCAGCTTAAAAACTTTCTATTGTTCCGACCTCAACCTCAAGGTGCATCCTCCAACAGGAAATCATTTCAGACTTGGGAGTGGGTGGTTGACCTCAGCATGAGAACCTGATGTCATATGTATGTTAGGGGAATTATCATCTTTTAAATGTGTGAAAAGTGTGGCAACAACACATCTTCCAGTTAATACTACGCTTTAACCTGGAGGTTAACGTGAGACTACTGTGTGAATCTCTCACACCCACGAACACACACGCACACACGACACGGACGCTGTTAGGACGCCTATTTCAACATCACTTTGAGGAGCTCAATGCTGCATTTAAAATTAAATATAAGAGCAAAACACTATTTCCTATGTAAAGATAAGGGGTGTAACAATAGTATTTATATATATATATATTTGTATTCAACTTCAACTTCAGCTTTATTTTGTCTCTAGAGGGCAGTTAGTTGCACAGCAAGTAAAAACATGCATAAAAAGCAAGAGAGAACACATACAAATATAAATACTCAACAGTTGGGGGTAGGAGGGGGGATATCACCAACATTGTCATCAACATCATCACATGATCATAACAAGAGCCTCAGTGCTAAATTTGACTCTCCCACTGCCCTGCATTCAAAAGAGAAATGGCAGTAGGAATAAAGGAGTGCTTGTATCTGTTACTCTTAACAGGGGGAGATCCAAGCCGAGAGCCAGAAGGCAAAAACTGAAACTCAGAGAATGAGGGGTGGGAAGTGTTGGAAAGGATGGCTTTATCCTTCCTTCCTATCTGTTTATGAGACAGGACAGATAAAGTACTCTGCTGAATTCGGATCTGATGTTGAGATTCCCAAACCAGCAGAGAAGAGAGCAGGTCGAGACAGACTCAATGTAAGATCTGTGAAATAGGATCATAAGAGACTTGTCAATGTGAAACTTAGACAGTTTCCTTTGGCAAGAAACACGTTGCTGGCCTTTTTTGCACAGCGCCTCAGTGTGGCAATTCAAATTCAGTTTGATATCAACTCCAGTCCCAAGATATTTATAGTTTTCTACAGAGTCAACCGTTTTTTGCACATTTAGTTGAAGCAATCCATTGTCACACCACTTTACAAATTCATCAACTACAGGTCCATGGTGGTTGAACCATCCTGTGATATTTGGAAAATATAATACACAGCTTAAATTGTGTTTAATATCATTTTGTCAGCGCCACTGCGCTCAACAAGGCAGCCCACACGACAGGACAGGCAACATGCTGTCTGCTCCGTCCACCCCCAAACCAGAACACTCTGCTCCAGTGAGACAGGCTGGGAGGCAGCTACACTAAGCTAGCTCAGTGCGAGACAGCCAGTAACACCATTAACAGACCAGAAATAAAAGAGCCTCCAACAACCTACAGGTCTGGTGTTGGGAGCATGTTTTTGAGGCCCATCCAAAAAATCCTTGACAAAAAAATTATGAAAGTCAGTTTAACAGTTTAACTCAGTACGGCACAGTTTTCAAAGTATTTTCTAACATGCACAGTGTGTTTTAATGTGTCTGATTTTGATTTACCCAGACTTTAACGAGTCCATTTCAGCCTGACCATAACTCCTGCTTTGTGCAAAAAACAAAAGCCCAAATTATGTTAGTTTCACACATTTAAAACAGAACTGTGACACCACTGCATTGCATTGAACCAAACTGTGAATTCTGTGAACTGTTACACCCCTAGTAAACATATAGTGGAGTAATGGAGTCCTGAGCAGAGAATGAAGTCACACTCCCTCTGTGTGTATTGTAATCTGAGATTCTCTGTTCATTGTTGTGGTAGATGGTCCGGCAGCGTGTGCATGAGAGTGCCTGAGAGTACCTGTGTGTGTAAACCACTGGCTGGCTCTTTGCTGCTGCTCTGCATGTACTCATAGGGGTTAACGCTGATAATGCCATCCCAACCCAAAACATTGTCACAGAAGTGGAGCACCTACCCTCCAGTTGGAACCGTACCTATGTTCCCCGGGTCCTATGTTCCCCCATAATATAGGGACCAGGGAACATAGGACCCTTTTTCCGAAGAAGGGTCCTATGTTCCCCGGTTGCAGAACACAGGGGGGAACATAGGGATGACCCCTTCCAGTTCCCCCTGGTTAACATAGTTAGCTCTGTCAGTACTGTTGCAGTTGTTAGTGCTGTTCGCGCCGTTAACACCATTAGCTCAGCCACCTCCATGTTGCAGTATAGACATGTGCAGACACTCTGAATCAGACTAATGCTCCTTCCAGAAAGACAGGGATTTTTGCATCTTTGCCACTTTTCATTACAGTAATTATCCACATGTTTAACAATTCTACATTATACCTACTAAAATATTAGCACTTTCAAACAATTATACTGTAAGGAAAAAAACCTTCTGCATTTAAGTCTAGTTTCCTGTGCCACCAGTGTGACAGAAACAGAGCCAGTAAGCGTCACCAGACTTGTCCAGACATGCTGCAGCACATCACAGTCTCACTCCCATATACTGCACAATCCGTTCCAATGACAGAGTGACCTCATTTATATAGACAGATTAGGAAAGATGGATTTTAATCTCTCATCAGTAATGATTGATTGACCTCACTGATTAATCATCCTATTGTGAACTATTTGCAGGCATGATCGTTTGACCATAATTAAAAAGAGAAAGAAAGATTTCCATGAAGGTCCAGTTCTGTTGAGCAAATTATTTAATGCTGATATTGTTGGAGAGGAAACAGCTTACTGATACTGTGTTTTCTGCTATGGAGGTGGTGCCTTATGTTACCAGGATGTATCCCAGACTTCAAATTCCAATTACAAATGTCTGAATTTAACACATTTTCAGTATCTTTTTGTTTTGTCTTTAAACAGTATCAGCATTATTCAAATACCAGCCCGTCACTGGACACCGCCGCTTTGTCAGTGATCCTTGTGTCAGACACCTAACACCAAAAGCCTCTGTTTGTGGCAGTATGAGACGCCGCTTGGTGGCTTTAGTTCTTATGCAGCCAGATGTAACCTTTCACGGTGTTATGATACGCTGCTGGTCAGCCAGGCGACACCTGTGGCAGCAGATACGCAGACAGGCGGCGTCAGTTCAGAAGCAGGAAATTCCCCATAGGACGACCAGGAGAGGTGGTAGATGGGTCCAACAAACCCTGGACTTTCACCTGGGAGCCTGGTGTTTGCTTCCTGTATGAATGTAGTACCAAACCATGATGGTTTGCTCTAAACCAAGCTTTTGTTGCCTATACCTAACCATTAGATTTTCTTGATGTCCCGGCGTTGGTAACAGCGTCCCAGAATGTCAGCAGCAGACGACGGAGGATACCTAGCGCATAACATGTAGACGTGACAGGCCACTGACAAATCGGCGATACGTGACGACTCGGGATGAGAACGTGCTGCAAATAGACACTCGTCAGTGAAAGTGAAAGTGAAAGTGAACACCAACCCCAGATTCACTCCTGTTTGGGATTTCATCTCGCTATATTTGCAGTTTTTTCTGTGCTGTGTCTCTTTGATGTGTGCTGCTTACTGTCTGGCACCTCCTTGCTATCTTTTTACTAAGCCTCGACCTCACCTGAGCACTGTGGGGATACACACGCATAAACGTCTCAAACACAGAAAAGAAGAAAATATAGGCAGAGGACAGAGTCTCTACAGAAAAATACACGGACACACTCTTCTGTATGAGTCTATACATTGTTTTTTAGGGAAATCCTATAGTGTTTGTCTACCCAGAAGTCACACACAGAGACACCACACTGTGATATGTTTGAGTCCTAGTCCTGGTTGACTATTTTTCCTGTTGTCTCCTCTCCACGCTGTTTACTGAGATCTTCTATTTATTCCAAACAAGCTGCTGTTGCTGCTGGCAGTATTAAAAGCATCACTTCCTGCACATCTGCAGGTTTTTCCTGGAAAGGCAACAAATGTAAGAGCTTTCATAAACTGAATATGGGTTGCGTTGCTAATGTATTACATCATTCTGTTAAAAGGAAGGAGCACGAGGGAAATTTGTGTCACAGATTATGTCACTAGTTATTAATCCATTAAAACTATTTTTACGTGTGACAGTAATGTGGAGCGGAAGTTCACACAATCATACGTTCTCCTGTATTAAAGGATTATTTCAGATAATAACAAACTGGGTCTTATTTTAGTTTGTTTGCAAACTGATGCTATCTGACATGGTATTATACTCACTTAAAAGATTGCTGACGGCCACACATCAAAATAAGCAGATGGGACAAGAAACACAAGCGGTCAGACAATGATTCAGGATTTAAACGAAAATCATTTTGAAGGAAAAACAAAGGTGAATAGTGAAAGTATGACCCGAGCTGTCCATTGCAAACATCCATCACAGTTTACAGACCAATGTCCTGGATCAGTTTCAACCTACTCTACCTGCTATAATCGTGCACACATGGTTTTCCTGTGCGATGAGGAATTATTAGGCCTGCAGTTATTTTGGGTGCATTCACTTTCAGTTTTATTTTCAAATAAAGTGGTAAATAATAGTGCTACACTGTTGGCTTTCAACTTGTCTGATCATCTGACCACTTTTGTTTATTGAGGTGAGTACAGTGTTACCATAACCAACAGCTACAAAAGTAAGACCAATGTTAACCATAGAAATACCAGGAACTATCCTTTAAATTCACCCCACAATGACGATTTTGGGACATCTTTGGACTGTGTGTGTGAGTACATACATATATAAAATGTTACAATGTGGGTTGTTCATGTTAAACCATACACTTAAAAAAAGAAAAAATTGAATGTTGCTACCATGAAGTCACCCACTGGTTTTGAGGCCTCGAGTTCGGCACTTTGGCCAGAGACTGGAGCTGTGAAGGAGTGATAGGTGAAGCTGAGGACACTATAAGCAGACAGTCACTCACTCAAAGTGGCCCGCCCTTTATTATGCATAACTTTAGGCCTAATAAAATGTAAATGGGTGAGTTACAAAAAAATCAGTTCCTGTACAGTTGTTGTGAATATTAAAATTATCTATGGAGACCAAAACTGTCTTTTGTATTCTAAGCGTGTTTATTTCCGCTGTAAAGATCGACATGTTAACATGGGGGTCTTTGGGGACTGACTGGCTTCTGGAGCGACCTGTTCTCATTCTGAAATCATCAAATACCAAAGTGCCACTGGACAGCAACATAATTTAAGGACTGGGAAAGTCCCTATAAGGCAGGTGGGAGAGGTGATGGATGGGTCCAACAACACCGGACTTTCACCCAGGAAGTTCGGTTCCCATATGCTTCCCATATGAACGTTGAGCCAAACCATTATGTTTTTTTCCTAAACGTAACCATGTGCGTTTGCTGCATGATGATATAAACGTAAATATGTGCCATTTTATCAATGGTCTAAGTTTATTTTAAAAAGGCTGTATGCATCTAACGAGCAGAAACTGTACGTTTCCTGTGAAAATGAAAGTGTATTTTGAAAAGACACGATGCATGTAACAGCCGTAAATTGACACAGCATCCCAGAACAGCTACAACAGATACCTAGCATGTCATATGTAGACATGAAAGTCCACTGACCAAATGGTGATATGTGACAAGTTGGAAGTGAGAATATGTTGTCTGGAGCCAGCCTCAAGCACCCGTTCAAAGAATTGCAGTTTTTGGCACTTCTGTGTTGGCTTCATTTTTCAGCCCCGGAGGTTGCCACTAGTATTAAACATGGCCAAATTTTTAAATAATGAGGTAAACGTAGCCTATGCAGACGTATGTGAGCACAAACCTCAGGCTTCACAACCTCTGAATATTCTGTTTCCATAGGTTTTTCTACTTTTGGGACAAGCTGACGTCACCTCAGGGCGGATTCTTAAATGGTCATCTGCTCCAGACACCCTACTGCAAGTATTTACATTACGTAGCCTACACTGCTACATGTAGCTACATGCTAACATCAGGGAAACATGTAAACTTGGTTGCCAACGTTTTTAAATTTCCCCCTGATTTTGAATCATATTCCTGCTGGAACATGTATGCTTGTGTTAAAAGCTTTGATTGGTGATTTTCCACTGTAGAAAGTGCTGCTATACTATGTTACAGTCATTCCCTGGCTGCAAATACGCTGCTACATGTAGCTACATGCTAACAACAAGGAAACTTGTAGTCTTCGTTGCCAAATAATTTTCATGGTAGAAAGTGCCCCTACACTGCAGCAGTATCTCCCAGCTGCAATGAAGGTGCAGGCAAATCAGAGCATACTCCCCCTTATCTCCTTCTTAAATTTAAGCCCTGTTTTCGCATTCATGTACGTATATCGCCAAATTCAAAGCAGTCATACTAGATTTGCAGTGTATATACCATGTGCAATATAATAGTATAGAATTGAGAAGGAATTTAACAGTAGGGCCTCTCATTTACACTACCTGAGGTAAGTGACTGGGTGAACGTCTCACGCTGTAATCAAAGATGTGAAATCAGCACATTTTGGCCTCAGTTACAGAGCGAAGGAGCCTTGTGATCTCTGGCTGCTGCTGCTGCTTCAGTTTCCAGCGAGCAATCGGGAGAGAAGTTTGACCGCATTTCACTTACACCCTCTCTGTGTCTCTGTGGGGTTTCATAGAGTAGCTGCCAAGTGAGTCCTGTCCTTCTGGAGGCCATTTTATTTTGTATACACACAAACACACTCACACAGCACAAAACAAGCCTCTAACAAGCCTGCATTGGCTCTCATGGCCTCTCTGACTGTGTTCATGGTTGAAGAGAACACTGCTGCATCATTACATCTGCCGGGCTGTATGTGTTGTTTGTTTTATTATTGTCCATTTATACTATATGTGTGTATAAGTCAGTTTTGTTAATGCGTTTGTGTGTTTGTATCCATATTCATATATCGGTATTCCATATGTTATGTGCTTGTTTTCTCATATTTCAACCCTCACTCCCCCAGATTTCTGCCTGCTAATAAATACAGTGATACAAAGCAGTTATAGCTTGCAATAAAAAAAAAACTACAACTGCCTTTTCAAGGTATAATGGAAACTATTACGAGAAGATAACAGACAAAAATGTGTCCCTTTCTTTCACAGATAATAAAACCAGCTTGACAAGTTTAAAACAGTGATGCGAGACTCTTAGCGACGTCATACTCTACAACTATTTGCTTCTTATCTGAACACTGGGTGCAGCTGATACTGTGAGCAGATTAAGACAAATAAAAAATGACAGCTTGTATTCTGGTCTTTCATTTTATCTGTTCGTTTCCCAGTAGAAACAGGAAATATTCACCATTAAAGCTAGAAAAAAAAATCCATATTTTTCGTCATACCTGTAGTGCTATTTACCAATCTATTCTTTTTTGGTGTGAGTTGCAGAGTGTTGGAGATATCAACTGAAGAGATGTCTGCCTTCTCTTGATTATAATGGAACTAGATGGCACATGAAACTGCTTACAACAAGGTCTGTGGATTATCTTGCATAACCGGGTCATGATTTCTGGAAAGAGATATTGCTGTTGAGTTTTGCAAATGTATTTTTTTGTGTACTTTGAGCACCAGAAGCAGAGTGCCATCTAGTTCCATTATAATCAAGAGAAGGCAGACATCTCTACGGCTGATATCTCCAACACTGCAACAATCTAGACTGATAAATAGCACTAAAGGCAAGATTTGGGGTGAACAGTCCCTTATATTTTTGGAATAATAATCTGCTTCCATGATTTGTTAAACAACTGATAATACATTCATTTTTTGCAAACGCTTATCCTGTTAGTAGTCGCTGGGGAACTAGAGCCGATCCCAGCAGACATTGGGTGAGAGGCAGGGTACACCCTTTTCAGGTCACCAGAATATCGAAGGGTTAACACGCAGACAACCATTCACACTCACATTCACACCTATGTCTTTGGACCATGGGAGGAAGCCACAGTACCCAGAGAAAGCCTATGCTGACACAGAAGGGAACAGACCTGCATTTGTACAGTGCCTCTCTAGGCTGGTCATCCGACCACTCAAAGCGCTTTTTACACTACGAATCACATTCACCCATTCACACACACATACACACAGGTGGCCGAGACTACCATAAAACACACTCACACACCAATGGAACAGCCATCAGGAGCAATATCAGGTTCAGTATCTTGCTCAACGACATGCAGACTGGAGGAGCCGGGGATCAAACCACGGATCTTCGGATTGGTGGATGACGTCGCTCCCCCACCCTGGTATTCAAACCCCCCACCCTTGGTTTGAACCAGGAACCCTCTTGCCGCGAGGCAACAATGCTGACCACTGCACCACCATGTCACCTGTTTCTCAAATGTCTACTCTAAAACCTACAATCTTGCGTTTTCATCGGTTAAACCATTCAATATAATGTGACCTTGTGTGCCAGCTTCCGACCTAAATTAAGGCAGAAATAGCCACATATTTCCATAATGAAGAATATATAAAATATTAGTGAGAATAATAAGAAAAGCTTTTGACATGTCGAGTTACTGTAGCACTGGTTACTAAATGGAGTCACGCTGGGCTGCACTGGCACTGCAATGAGCTACTGTACTGTATTGCACAGGCTATTTAGAGTTCTTCTTTTTTCATGTCTTTATCAAAGCTGTGAGGAGGAATTCACATGCTTCAGAGTGCGTAACGCTGTTTAGTTAATGAAGATATTCTTGCCAGTGTATCGAGGCTTTGATGAGGAACTCACTTGGGGGTGATGCTGCTGCTGAGGGCTGCAGGGCAACAAGAAAAAGGTCATGTTCAGAGGCTCCTCTTTGTAAAGAACAGTCAAGCAGCAGAGCTAGTTTAAGATTCACTTGTGTCACATGAAACATGATGTTTGGGGGTTTTTGTTTTCTTTTTCACGTTGTCAGACAAGGAAATGGCTTAATCCTTGAAGATAGGCGCCACCAAGAAGAGCTGAGGATCTGTGTAGAGCACAATAGTGCAGTGTGGTGTAGTGTTATGCTTGTCATTCAATGCCAAACCAGATGTTTACAGCTATAACAGTTTGACAATACACCTTTATTATGTAAAATGTAATGTATATGTGCTCTTCCCAATGTACCTGACACAAAACTGGGGTGTGCATATATTTTAATTCTTTCATTTTTGACTTTGCCATATAAAAATCACACTATAATCCATTACAGCAAACAGTATTCTGACAATGGTGTCTTGCCAGTGTTCCCTAAACTGCGGGGGGCTAGCAATGCCCACTGCAGTATCGTGATACACCATGTAAATGTTTCTGGCTTTTTGGCTTTACAAGAAGAGGAGAAACAGGCCCAGGAGACCACACTGAAACCTTACTCAGAGTCATGCCAGTCAGCCCCAGACTGAACAACTGTGGCCCAATTACTGGACTTTATTAGGCATACCAAGGCTGTCTTTGTGAGTTGGCACAGTCACTGCACAGATTTTTGTCCTTGGCTTCCTGCTAATGTTGAGTAGATCTTTCATTGTAGTTAAAGCAGCTACAGGAAGTTTTTAACTCCTTATGAAACAGTCTCAATTTAATACTGATGCCATGATACGACCCACCACCATCATATATATTCCTAATGCCTTTCACTAGGCCCAATTCATCGTGAAATCAGAGGAAACTTTCTGTGACATGCAAACCAGTAGAGCCTATGTTTATATTTTCCCAGGCAAAGTTTCACAATGATGTTAGCCACTTAAAGGAAGCAGGAGGAGATTTTTCATCAGAGAACTTTCTGTAAGATGTTATATTTTGTGGTTAAAGCTGATGCTGGGGCAGAATCAGCAAAGAGAAAAAGAAAGGAACTGACTAGAGCACGGACAAAAACACAAGTCAACCTCGATTATTCAACAGATGATGAGAATGGCAGGATTTGAATTGCCACTCTTCCTTCTCCACAGGTTTGAATATGTATTTTAAAAAAGATTGATGGACATGGTCTAACATCAATATATGAAATTAAGTCAGTGGCCAAAATAAAGCCACCATTGTATCACTTATTAATCTTACATAGCCACAAATAGATACATTAATTCATAGCTATGCATCCTGCAAACATCCATCCATCCATTTTCTAACCGCTTATCCTCTTGAGGGTCGCTGGAGCCTATCCCAGCTGACACTGGGCGAGAGGCAGGGTACACTCTGGACAGGTCGCCAGACTATCACAGGGCTGACATGTAGAGACAGACAACCATTCACACCTGTGGACAATTTGGAGTCACCAACACCTTTCCCCAATCTGCATGTCTTTGGACTGTGAGGAAGCCGGAGTACCCGGAGAAAACCCACGCTGACACACGCGCTGACTCCGCGCCAAAGGGCTCCCACACCCAGGATCGAACCAGGAACCCTCTTGCTGTGGGGCGACAGTGCTAACCACTACACCACCGTGCTGCCCATCCTGCAAACAGCTGTGTTTAAAAAAGAATAATAATATTAAAAGCTGCATCTTTCTCTCACCTGCTTCCAAAACAAATGCATGCTGTAGCAAAATCAAGATCTTTACAACACAAGGTGGTGGTGTTCATGTAAACACTACCGTGTTTGTCCACAGGGGCCACCAAAGTCAACACAAAATTCAAGTTACTTCTAGTTGCCTCAAGGGTTAAACTACTTGCCAAGATGTCCATAAGAGTAGAATCTTTGTTTTAATCCCTATGATTTTGAAAACCACGAGCAGATCATGCCAGCTATCTAAAAACAAAAGAATGTCATCTGCATAGTGTCCATCTCTAAAATTTTTAAACAAGGCTGCAGAGCTTTACGTCTCTGCCAGAGGCTCAAACACACTCACAAAGAGTAATGGGCTGAGAGGACAGTCCTGTCTAGCAAGAGTGTAAGCCAGGGATACTGAACTTGCTGTGACCAGCAGCTGCTCTTGCAAAATTGCAGGAGGCAGAGAGCCAGGTAATAAACAAACATAAATAATATTCCTCAGCATGGATAATAAATGAATTGCTGGTTTAAACCTTTTGACATTTGCTGTCCTCACTCATCTTTGCCAAGAGGCAAATCAGCAGCCCTGCACAGATCAGGTGTGTGCAGAGGCATTTCTAGGATGTAAAAATATTCAGAGTGAAAAACAATTCCCAGTGCAGATCACTTTAGTTTTATTCTGAATTAGAAGATGGTTTGCAAGCTACCCAGTACCCTATTGTAGGCTAGATTTGGTCCACGGGCCATAAGTTTATTAACACTGGTCACTGGCTGTGGCTTGGAGGTAGCGTGGGTCATCCACTCATCAGAAGATTGGCTGGTTCAAGAGCCTGCTCTTCTAGTCTGCATGTCAAAGTATCCTCGGGCAAGATACTGAACCCCAAATTGCTCCCGGAGGCTGTTCCTGTGCGAGTGTATGTGAACGCTCACTGAGTAGCAGGTGGGCACCATGTACGGTAACCTCAGCCACAAGAGTGTGAATGTGTGAATGTGACGTACTGTAAAAGCGCTTCGAATGCTCGGAAGACTAGAAAGGTGCTATATAAGTTCAGCCTATTTACCACTTACTGGTGTAAGCCATTGTGAGGTAATATTCCACTGAAAAATCCATGTGCTTTTTTGGTTTTTAATATATAAATTAACAAAAACAATTGACCAAATAGTATGAAGAGCACACTTAATATTTAATCATGTGATTTTTATCCTGACACACTTATGTCACTGACCACTTATTTTATCTGAGATGTTAAAAAATATATATCTTACAGTAGTTCTGAGTTTGTTTTAAAGGAGATAAATAGTGCTCCAAATATACCAAGAGGGAGCATGTTACAGTATTTGTTGTGCATGCTGCAAACATAATCAATCTGGTGGGAGCTGGTTGCCAATTTTCAGAATCAATGAATTCCTCATCTTCAGTCTTCAACAATAAGCACAGAATAAATAAACTTTTCAATAAACTTTATTTTGTCCCACCCCCCCCCCCCCAAATATGTTACATACAAAAGGTGATCGGAATTGAACATCTACTTGTGTCTCAAGACCGGAACATTTACACAACAATAAATAAAAAAACATGTATAAATAAAAATAAATAAACGAGACATTATGTGCCAAAAAATAAAGACTCTTCTGAATTGGCAGATGGCTTTCACAATGTTGGGTTTTTTGAAAACACATGTACGTAATACTTGCATTCCAGGTCACAGTTTTTAGGATACAACTCTGGGTCGAGAAAGCAATGTAAACCGATAAGGATTACAGTACAGTACAACAGAGTACAATGTTTTCTTTTTTCCATAGTAGATATTACTGGGATATATACTTATGTTACCAGTTGTTCTAAAAGCTTATACCAGGTAGTGAGAGTGTAGTGCTATCGGACTTACTTTTACACTTTGCTCAAAGTACAAAAGTAAATCCCACCTGTAAAACCCATCTCTCGAATCTTGTTTTTATCCAGCTTGACAGTCACAAAGGGTTGTTATTGCACTATACAGTCATCCCTCAGAAAGGCACTTTTATCCCCCCTCCCCGCCCTCATTTTTCAACCAACAGTTTTGTTTACCAGCACATGTGTGGCACACACACACACATTCACCTATGGTATTGTGAATTTAAAACAATCATTTTAAAAACCAACAAAGAAAATGCCTTTTGGTATCTAGTTAAAAACAAATAAAATATAACAAGTGGTAGTAAAAAGGTTTTCGTTCTCCAGATGAATTTACAAATCAAGGAAAAAATAAAAAAAACAGAGTGCAAAATCGTGTTGCTCCCATAGCCCCTTTAGTATGTTGTGTACCACATCAGTGAAATTTGTTTCTAACGATAACAAAAAAAAAGACAAAAGTGATGTCGGATCAGAAGAACTTTCTTCACACCTTAGCATCACCATCATCAAATAAGGCCAGGAATGTTATTTGTGCATGTGAGGTCAAGATCGTAGTGTGATCCTAGAGCTGGCTCAATGTTTTTCTTATTTTAAAAACGAGAAAAAAAACAACAACAACAACTGTGTGCACCATAGTTCACAGAGGCCAGAAACCAACCGAGGGCGTGAGGGTCTCTCTCTCTCTCTCTCTCTCCAATCAAACCACAGCTCTTCCCAAAGCATCTCTGCTGCAAGATCACGGTTCCAGTGCAAGTCAACGACATGGATGACCTTGCTGCTAAAATACTTTTTGGAGAACAGAGCCTAAAGAATTCCAGCTGCAAGATTATCCTTGTTCCGTTGCAAGCGAAAAAGACAATTTTAGTGTTTAGATACCTTTGAGAAACCATGCCTGGGGTATCGGCTATCAGGGGAAGCTGAAAAGCTGCAGGGTTGGTTGGTGGCTTTGAAAAGATCCAGCCAAGAAGCAGTGGTTCTGAGTGAGTGAGGGAAGGTAAGTGGGAGTGTGGGTGTTCATTTAGGCATCTGCCTGTGAGGGATCCATCATTTCAGGCCAGGTAGGAGTCTCTTATTTCAGGTATCAATACCTTCCAGGTGGATACCTTTGAGGCATAAGCTGGACAGGCACAAACCCTTGAGGCAGATGCTGCATCGGGCAACTTCCTGACTGCTTGATGTTCATCAAGGTCAATCAATCAGATAATCAGCTGCCTAAGCACCAGTTCAGACAAGAATATTTGCCCAGCTCCACAGAGCAGCCCTTCCATCCCGTCTGCTTGTCCCGGCGCTGCCTTGAGAAATTATATCAACCAGTCAGGCTGCCTAAGAAGAGGTGGTAACCAGTCAGGTCGCCTCTAAGGCATCTGCCCAATCAGGCAGCCTGGGAGGCACAGAGCTGTGTTCTCAGGCATCAGCGTGGTGTTGGAGCAACTGGACCACGTATCGCAGTCGGTGTCTCAGTTCGGAGGTGCAGCCCATCTCGTTCAGCATGCTGAGGAGGTAAGTGTATGAGACGCGCTCCCGGCTGATGTAGGTGAGCAGGTAGGAGTCATCAGATGACTTGCACAGGATGATCTTGGTGTGGTCTGCGTAGAAGTTAACCTGGAAGGGATTAAATACAGAGCATGAATGTAAGATAAAGAGATGTGGGTACATTTTTTTCCTATAACTTTTACACTACTTGTTTTATAAAAAGGTATTATCGGAGCTTTTTCGAACCTGTAGAGTGCCATTGTTGAAAAGCATGACAAGAGCATGGTCGGTCTTCACCCACTGGAGCAGCAGAGGAGGACAACCCGATACTTGATCTTCACAATGCAGATCTCCACCCTGAAGAGGACAGAAAAACATAGTTAAGTTCACAGCATGTTGTATTAAAGTTATTTAAAAGGGCTTTTCTTCTTCATGCATACAAACAATTCAATAAGCAGCTAAAAGCTAAGCTCTTTGCACATACCTCCATAAGGTTCTGCTCCATGTAGTTGGCCATGAGCTCTACAATTTGTTTCTGACTGCGAAGCTGCTCAGGTAGAGCGTTGGCAGGGAAGGTGAAGTGTTTGTTGTTGGGCAAGCAGTAGTGGACTGTCCTGTTTAGAAAGAAAGAAAGAAAAAGGAAACAACCATAAATTAAAGTATTACTCTTTAAGGAAGCCCATTTCTGCCAATGTGATTAACAAAAAATGATCCTCATAATGATTTTGAGGATCATTTTCCTTCGCATCGTCGGAAATGAGCCGCTGGAACTTGATAAGTACAGCTGGAACACATATCAGCCCAATTCAGTTACACCTTGAGTAAATACTGCAGCTCTTCATGTACGTACTTGCGTTGATCACAAAGGCTGAGCCGTGTTCCGTCATTGAAGAGCACTCCGATGCTTTGGTTCGACAGCTGGTAGCCAAAACCGTATTTGTTTGAGTAGTCGACCCATTTAGTCACCCACAGGAAGGACTGGGGCCTGGACAAACAGGGTGGGTTCCTAGTGGCTGCAGAGATAAGAGATAAAAATGTTGAGGACCACGGAACAATTTCACAGCATATTAATATTTGTAGTCCAGCGTAAATGGGGGACACAATTTTTATATTTCCAAAGTCTTTAAGTCAGCATTTTCATAATAATAATAAAAAAAAAAGCTATAAGCTTAAAGGTGCTTTAGGCTACATGAGTCAGCAGATATTCAGAGGATGCGAAGAAATGGCTGAGGCACGGAAAAGATCTGGTTGATTAAACTTAAGTGATCCTGCATCATTTGTGATTTAATACAACATAAAGTCAGAGAAGGTTCATGTTGGAGGAAGCCGCATTATTTTTTTGGCTTGATGTTTCGGTGCTCTGTGGCCCAGTCACAGATGCAAAGATTTAAAAATGCAACTCAGCATTTCTATTGACCGTCTTGAGGTCGCACACATCATTCTGACTGCAGGCCAAAAGTGCTTTCCTACCTGCAGGCATGGTCGCCAGGCAGCTGTTGAGAACTTTGACGGCCACTTCAGACACAGCTGCAGGGGTCAGGAGAATGTCCTCGCATGCTGGAGAGAAAACAAGAATTATATATGTTAGATATGGATCAGAATGAGAAAAGAATTCAAGTGCAATGCAATACATATGCTCTCAGAAAACTATTGGGGCTTACGTTCACTGCTGCTGGCCGTGGTGCCCTTGAAGGAGCGAGAGATTGACTTCCTAGATTCCTCTTCAGCAGGAGTCGGTTCCAGAGGCACGGAGCTGACAAGCTGATTGACGGGAGAGGGCACCTGAGCAGCAACAAAAGATATGATTTAAGATTTGTGACAAGAAAACAACTAAAAGTGAAAGTAAGAGCAGCACGGAAAAAAGGTCAAAAAAGGTGACCACAGACCACATTCAGTGGAGGTGTTCCATTAATACATGCACGCTCACTTAGCGCTTGTCGGTCTTAAAAATATGTTGTCATTGTCTATATTCTGCTGCAGCTTTAAGTGTTGTCGCTTCACCGCTTTTAAATGTGTTAATCGTACTGCCACTGCACTGTGAAACTACTTTTAGTACCACAGTTTCCTCGTGTGCTTTGCGAGCATTAGCCAAGTGTGACATGTGGTTCTAATGTCATTTATAACAATGGGTGTTTTAGAAATTATCTGGTGGTGATCTGTTTGTTAGCAGGTCACGTTTTTCTGCACATATACAGAAACAAAGATGACTACTTTGTGCCGCAGCGTGTGCTTCCTAACTACAACCTGGTTTCTCGGCACAGGCTCATTATCAAGCTGACAGAAACATTCACACCAAAGAGCAAACAATGTAGTTCCTGTTGGACTCTATAAATAGCAACTAGACCAGTCTGATTGGGGATTGGCCAACTGAGCTTCCTGCTGTTGTGGCATTTAGTCTCAGCTCTGGTTCTGAGTCTTTTTTAAATTAATGCATCCACAGATAGTTGGTAGCAGGATTAAATTAATGTCGTCAAGGGAAAAGCGGAGGGATGGATGCATTAACAGCTTTCTCGGATGCAAGGGGGAAAAATTGGCTTCAATAAATCAAATGCACTTCTATTTCTAACAATAACTTCCCTCTGAATTTAAATTTTCTGTCGACAACCTGAAGGACACCCGGGACAGAATATAGCACACTGCAATGTCAATGAAACAAAGCTAAAGAGCCAAAAAAACAAACTTTTAATCCTTGAAAGAAAAAAGCCAATTTCTTTAAAATTCATTGTTCACATAACATGGCTGCCCCATATTCAGTCTAAGCTGGTCATCAAAGCTGGTCTTTTTCTGAGGGAAAACGCTCGCTCACAATTAAAGACAATTATTCACCCAATTTCAATTGCAGTGCCGTTTAAAAAAGATACTTTTACAGTTTCAGTGAACATGGTGTTACGCCTACTTCAAACAATAGATGCCAGGCAGTTATCAGACATAACAGATGCCATGAAAATATGTACTCCCGTGCTCCTTGTGGGACTTGATTACCATATTAGTACCTGTGCCTGCTCTATTTTTGTTTTAAGTAAACAAGGCCAACATTTTTTCCCCCTCGCAGAAATAGGGCACAAAAACAGTTGCAATACGCACCTCATTGGGTCCCACTGTCTTGCAGCTGATCTGCCTGCTGATGGAACATTTAACGATGCCAGACACCAGCTTGGAAATGTCTTTGTCATCTTTTTCCTCGCATGGAATCTTCTCCACTGCAAAAAACAAAGATTTCTCGCATTGTAGTCACAACAAATATGTGTAGCCATAAAACACTTCGGCAGAAAATGCTCGACAGTGAGCTCAATCCTTTTCTTCAGCTTTAAACATTTTTTTAAACATCAGTCCTCCTGAGTCAAACCAGATTAACAAGATGACAGGTGCACATGATTACATTCAGGAAGGGACAAATATGTAACTAACGGATGACCTACTCTTCTATTGTGTTAGTCACTTTGCTGCTGTGCTGCTGCTGCTTACCTTTCGCCTTCTTCTTGCCAAAGAAGCTCTTTGCCATCTTAGTGAAGAATTTCTTGGCAGGGCTAGGGGGGTGGAGCTCTGGCACCATCACACAGCTGCTAGGAGGAAGCTTATCAGGGGTGAAACCCTAGAGGAGGAATAAAAGGCAGAGAGGGTGAGGAGGATGTAGGTGGCACGACATGGTGAGGATATGTCAAGCGCTGACATGCTATATCCTGTTGTAGTTCCAAGCACCATTGTCCCCACTCCCAAAAAAAAAAAAAAAAGCATTGTGAGCTTAGCTAATGGAAATTTGCATGACTAACATACTTTGGTGAAGAATTCGTGGTTGAGGATTTGATCCAGTGCTAGTCTGTCGCTGGGGTTTTTCTGCAGGATGCCTGAGATGAGTTTCTGTGCGGCAGGGGAAAGCGAGGATGGCAAGGTGTACCGAACTTCCTTTATACACTTGTAGGTCTCCTTTAGATCAAGAGTCTCAAAAGGAGGGTTGCCACACATCAGCGTGTACCTGCATGGGATCAAGCAAGGCAACAGTTCGTCAACTCAAGATTCAAAAATAATGATTCAGATAGTGGTTGGGTTCACTGTCATCACACTGAGATGAAGCAGAGATAAAAAACAAAACTTGTTCTTACAAAACACACGTTATTTTACACATGACTGAACAAAGCAAATAACTCACATGACACATCCGAGCGACCAGACGTCAGACTCAGTGCCGTGGCCCTGTCTGTTGAGCACCTCAGGGGCCAAGTAGTTTGGAGTCCCACAGATTGTTCTGAGAAAACAAGCACAGATGAGATTTTCAAATTACTTTCTGTTCTGCAGATGCACTGTGTACACAAGGAAGTGGTGGCTGCATTATTTTTTCCTGCCGCACTCATTCTTCTGGTATTCCACAGGAAGGTGTCAAACTGGTATTGAAACTCGGCTCTAAGCACTACATTCAACTGCCACTTGGAAACCGGTTTAGTTAGGTACTTCCTGGGGGGGAAAGTAGTGGGAGGAGGAAGGTGCTTAGTAACTGACGTAATGGCTTTAGGTCAGTGTGCATTATGAAAGCCTAGAAAATGGCTAAGACTGTAATGCTCTGGTTCTTTTATGTTTTGTTTATGTATAGTCGTCACTCATGGAGCAGCACTGTGTATGTTTTTGATTTTTTTAACAATTAAATAATGGTATAAATTGCTTTCAAAAACTATTTTAATTTTCAAATATCTCTCTTTCTTCAAACTGGGTGTTGGTGGCTACCTCCATTAAACGAAAAGCAGTTAAAATTCATACTTTTTCCTCTGCTCGACTGTCTCCAGCTTAGCAGCGAGGCCGAAGTCTCCCAGCCGCAGCTCCATGTTCTCGTTGACAAAGAAGTTGCCTGAAAGAGACAAAAACATTTGTCCTGTCAGCATTCCGCAGATAGCCAATGCCTGCCCAAAGTCACAGCAGATTCCTGGCATGCTTGTTGTGCGCGTACGCCACGTTTCAGTCGCATTGCTCACATACCTAGTTTGAGATCTCGGTGCAGGATCCCTTTGCTGTGGAGGTACTTGAGGCCGGATATGATCTGTTTGAGGTAATATCGGACTTCAGGCTCTGTGAGCGTGTGCCTCGCCTTCCAAATGTGTGCCAGAGACTACGGAGACAGAGCAATGAGTGAGCTGTCAGCCTCGCATCCATCAGTGGGACTGTACAACACTGCTGCACGTACATCACACACACAGCCACAGTGGCATGGACGTTAGATGCTGTTGTAATTCATGTGGGTGCCTGAGACTCTTCATCAATAATGATTACTCTGTTAGCTGTATATGCTTTAACTTATATATAAATACAGTGTGTGTAGTCTGTGTTGTGTCAATGGCAAGCTGTGCAGACTGTTCTAGAGATTTCTGAAGTCTCACCTTCCTACTGCAGAGCTCGAGGAATATGTAGATGTTTTCTTGGTCTTCGAAATGATGAGAGAATTTCACCACATGCTTGTGCGACAGGGTTTTGTGGAGCTCGATCTCGTTCGTGATCTGTTCAAATTTGACAATCTGTCAGTTTGTGTGCACATTTCAATCCCAACACAGCTCAGACAGTGAATTCAGGTTGTGCACGGGCCTGTCTGCAAGACATAAACAAGCTCCATGTACCTTGTCCCTTTGGTGTGGTTTGGACACCCTGCTCTGTGGAATCACCTTCACGGCATACATTTTGTTGGTGGAGAGGTCTGTCATCTCGTAGCATCGAGCAAAGCCACCCTTAGGGGAGACAAACAGGGTGATCAGTTAAGATAGCAGCAGGTTGAAAACCTGCAATGGCCATAAATTATCTGCTTCAATGGCAAGTCTTTGATGTGGGGATCAATAGCTGCACAGCAATCAAAATGAATGATTTAGCGAATTCTGAAATACTAGTGAGGACAGAACGAGAGGAAATAACCAAACCAGGATTAAATCCAATCAGATGCATCATTTTATACTCAAGATAATCAACTACCAAGCATCTTTTGTTGCTTTGTTTGCTCTGCTTTGCCTCTAAAACCCGACAATCACCTCCTAATATCATGTTTACTGCTGTTTATTTATGCAGATCTCGGGGTGCAATAGGCTCGAGGACACGAGGGTTGAGGCAGACGGAGCTGCTGCATTCATTAACTGTGAAATTGACGGAGACGTTTCCAGCTCTGCGGCAGGCAGCGGAGGAAAAAAAAAGGAGACTTGGCTGGCTGCCCGACGCATCGTATCGATGACGAGCAACATGTTGATACAGTCGCTCCATCACACATCGCACACACGGTGACAAAAATCATTACATGCGGTGTTGTAAGGAGAGGAGTCATGGCATAATCAGACAGACATTAATGGGTTAACAGCTGTCTGAGATGTCGTTAAAACGCGAGGACTCTTGTGGATAATAATTCATCGGCTTTTCTAAGGTGTTGCCAATCATGTGTGCGCACAGGAGCTGGGCACACCTTGCGCCTGATTCATTCAGCAATGACGCGCACAGCAGGGGAAGATTGGCCACATCCACCACCACGAGGTCATTCCCTTATTCCCGCATTAGTGTCACACCTGGGAAATGGCTAATAATGCATTTTAATCACAGACAGCTTCATTTCAATTCAACATCGCCTCAGATAGACGCTCAGAAACATCCCTGTGGTGACGCGAGACAAGCACATGTAATATTAAAAAACCTCCGTACCTTTCCCAAAAGCTTCCCTTTACTGTAGGATCTTCCCGTTTTGGAGTCTGTCACCACCTGGGCCAGCTCTGGTTTGGTTTGTTCGGGTTTATTCCTGCTGGTTTTCACCGGGGCAGAGGACTGTTGGGGTCCACGCTCCGGAGCGGGCTTGAATAAATCCGCATTCATGGCGTGGCACGAAATACGCTGCGCCGCGGTGAAACAACCGGTATCCATTAAACGCAGTGATGCAAACGATCAGTTCGTGTATATATGTATATATATATATATCCTTTTCCCTTGTTTTCTCAGTGGTTCGTCTTGTGCGTAATGATGCGTCCGCTGCGTCCAACTGTATCCATCTGGCGTGTCCGGGCACGGAGCTCTGAGCCTATATAGGCGAGCGGCGACGTCACGGAGCAGGGGGCGTGGGGAGGTGGCGCACTGGTGGAGAAAGTCCAGACGATTTGCTCAGACAAAATCTCAATCAAAAAAAAAAAAAACAGTATATCTGGGATGGAGGAAAAAATATGAATGAAAACAGCTCATGAAAAACCAATCGGTTGCGCTCACGTTGATGGAGCTCATGTCACAGAGCTGCTGTGAGGCCAATGACACGATGTAACCCGAGCAGAGCACAGGGGGTTTCCAATGTTGGTCACCTTTAATCTAGAGTTTAGTTAATGGGTACCTGGAACTGATGGGGGGAATAGATTTATTATAATGCCAGTTTTTACCGTAAATAATGAACCTGGGCTCTTAACTGTTTGGATTGTTGTTATTTAAGGGTCATTATGTCTAAAAATGTGAATCATTTTCTTGCTTTTAATTTTATTTTCGTGAAATATTTTAATTCTGCTACATAAATGAATTGTGCCACATTGACTCATGCACCTTTAGGATGTGTACACAATAATTAATATGTTAATTTAACAATGTAGAAATGGCACAACATATTCTAAACAGTCATGCAGCCATCCTACCATGGAAATATTACAACAGGTCATATAATGTGATCCCCACCTGTAGAAGCAAAATAATTCCATAACTCATAAATTATAGGACCTACAAATGGTTAAAATATTGCAGTGAGTCTTATCGTCAGTTTCGCAATTTACAGGTAGATTAATTAATTTGTTTTTCTGCCAGTCTTCAGAATCCTACAAAATAAAACTACAGCTACAGTTTTAAAAAAAGTCTCTGGTCAGATTTTCCCAGTCTGTGTGAAATCCCCAAAGAGACTGATGTGATGTGATCACAGCTGCCACCTGGTGGACAAAAGGTGCAGCTTAAAGCTCATGCTGTGCAAAACTTGGGTTATATAAATGCTTTTAAACTCCCTTTATTGACTGGTCCAAGCTGTGTTGTAAGGCTGCAACTAACACTTACTTTTACTGTCGATTATTTTCTCAATTAATTGTCTGAAAATGTCACCAAATGTCTTGATTTATGCACAATCCAAAGGTGTTCACTTTGTCACAGAGGAGTAAAGAAACCAGAAAATATTGACGTTTAAGAAGCTGGAATCAGAGAATTTTAACCTTTTTTTCTTACAGAAATTACTCAGACTGATTAATCAGTTATCAATTTGGTTGGCAATTAATAGAGTTTAGCCGAAAACTCGGATGAAACTCGTATCCGGTACAGATAATGTGCCACTTATGTGTATCATACATATTAATCTACGACTCTTGTGATAAAAAAAATGATCTGAAGCTCAACGGACAGAAACATTGTCAGACTTTTAACGAGAACGACCAATTCTTTGTTTAATGTAACTGCGACAGCTTGGGACACGTGAAATCTTTTGAGGAACTTGGGGTCTTTAAAGCTCCATCTGGTTCCTCTGCTGTTGTGGATTTCAATGCTGTGTTCTGTAAATGCTTTTGTCATGGGTAATAAATATCACAACTTCTGATTAATCCAGATAAAAAGAACAACTTGTGATCAGGCCCAATCCACTTTCCATTTAAACTCTACCCACTTCTGACATGAACTCCACCTGTTACAAGTACAGGCACAGATAAATTAGTGGGTTGGACAGATATAAAGATGCAGATACTCGCTCTAAACAATTAGTCACTGCAGCTTTACTGTGCTGTGGCAGCTTATAAACTATTAGAAGTTGTACTGCATCTTAAACAAAATTCTAAGTCAGTGGTTCCCAACTGGTAGGTCGCTGTCCAAAAGTTGGTCATGGGCCCATTCTGGATGGACCGCAAGTGACTCACAAACGTGTCAAGTTTGTTAAAAAAACACACTTTAATTTCAAGTACAGTAAATTTCCAGCACAGAGCTTTTATTTTGAAGTGCCAGAGTGAGTGACAAAGAGACAGCTACTTGACACAGACAGAAAGCTCGCTAAATGACATGGCCGAACGCAAGTATGACGCTGAATGTATTAAAGTGTGGGACCTCTAATGACTAAGGAGAAATCTGGACCAGTTGGGAACCATTGCTCATCTTACTGTGCAGAATCCTTTTAAACAAAGGCGTTAAGATCAAGTTTACATAAGTCACTAAAATACCAACTCTTCTGTGAGGGCATATCTAAATCATGACTACACAATAATGTAACTTCAAGACACTATATGATGACAGCATGCATAGTGGGGCGAGACAAGTCTAGCAAGTTGTTAGAAGACAGACAGAGGCAGAGCAGACTCAAATCAAGATTTATATTCATAAGACCTTCATGAACACCCTGAGGGCAGGCAACAATACATGAATGACAAAAGCCCGAAAGCAAATAATCATAATAAAACATACAATTTTAGATAGTGCTACTGTAAGTAGGAATTATAGTGGGAAACTGTCAAAGCTATGACAATGGAAGTCACATTCAGGAATTAAAGAATGTTTTAGAGCATTACGCTATGCAACAGGAATGGGTCAAATACATTTCATGTCAAACACAGACCTATGCAGTAATGTATCTATTACATCGGACAGATGCATGAGCTGTAACGGCGCTGCAGCTGTTATTTGAGCTATTTATGGAATGATAAATAAAAGGCTGATATGAAGACGTAAAAAATGTCCTCTGGTTGTCTTTGTTTAAAGGAATATGAGTGTGATTTTGGCAAATGTACACTTGGAAACATCTTATTCTGCAGAAACAATATTAAGATGTGACTTTACAGAACATTTCTCACATGTTTAAAGTGCCCTGGTCCAACTGTAACAATGAATTATTAACACTAATCAAGAAAAACAACTGCATTGTGGTCATTTACCCCTTTAAATCTGACTGCTGTGTTAAGGTCGCCATCTGCTGGACACTGCCTTTATGTTTTACAGGTATTTTCATTGAGAGGTTTCTGCATTGTGTCCCATGACTATCAGGACAGCGTTAGCTTGATTTTCAAAGCAGGGCCAAAATGAGGCCATCCAGGGCTCAGACATTAATCCCAAAACTTTTTTTTGATGAGCTTTACACTGACTTTGATAGATTTCGTGTAAATATGATTTCTATTGGAGTTTCACCCTATGATATTTAATATTCAAGTCATGTCAGGTGCATCCCTGGCAGCTCTCACTTGGTCCTGCTGTGGACACGCTGCGAGTGCAGTTCAGAAGTCCATCATGTCCTCTCCTCGAATCTTCTTCTCTTGGGACTCTGACCAGGCTTTGTTGATGGTTCTCTTCATCTCGTCGTCTCCCTCTGAGTAAATCTTCTTCAGCATGCTCATCAGGCCATCGCTCGGGTCTGCGTTCTCATCCATGCTGGGTTTACTGTCGATGAACAATTGGATAACAGTTAGTATGTGTTTAACAGAATACCTACGATTCTCAGTCTCATCTTGTGACATGCACCCAGGCTGCATTATAGACAGCAACACCTTGCTTACAGATATGGTACTACACTGCAATGTCTCTGGGGTAATGGGCCAGACCTGTATGGTACTGGAAATGGGTCATTAAACACCACTTGTATCCTTAGTTACTGACCACACATTAGCATCAGTAGTGGCACTAATTAAAAGCTTCATTACATGTTGCACAATACCTTATGATAATGAATAAAGCGCTGCGGTAGCCTTATGTCACTCAAAATCCCTGCTTTGTGCAAACTACTTGAACTGAAATCAACATTCCTTATTTCTTTGAACCTACTCTTTATCTTTAGACTGCTTTTCCAGCGTTGTTAGGCACTCCCATTTCTTTGTTGACTTCTTCTTGCACATGACCAGGACCATGTCTGTCTTTATCTGTTGAAGGGAGGAAAGATGGGAAGGTTAATGACAGGGTTTTCAAAAAGCCAACAAGACTGCCGCTCTATTTTCCTCCAGGAGTAAGCAGATTGAACAAAAGGTAAAATGCAAGTCAACACTGAGCCTGAATTCAGCAGCTGGCGTGACAACGGACTAGGCCTACTTGATGCCCGTGTTTCTTTGTTGCTGCTGGATATGTAAAGCCCAGTTCAGACCCACGATTTGTGATGAGATGAAACTGTATTTAGTAAGTCGCAGGGAAAAGTGGCATCAGTATGAACCGGCCCATGTCAGCTCGACTTGAACCGGCTGATGGTAACCCCACTCCGTCTCATTTACATTCCCGCAACTGTCGACACATATGCGGTCTCCGTTCTCACAGTGCGTCTGTGTCTGACAGAGGGTCGCTGCTGCTGCTGCAGTGCGCTGTATGAGCGCATGTCACACCCACAAAGTGATCTTTCACTCATTTCTTGCACCTGGAAAGCATCAAGTTAGAAAGGAAGTACAAAGTGTTGCTGCTATACAGACGATACACCATCCTGTTGCATTGGTAAACTGGCAGGTTTCAGAACGTTGCAGCCAAGCACATTGCAAGTTTCAAATCATCTCAATAAATCTTAAGGCTGAACTGGACTTTAGAAACATTAAGCAATTGTAGTTAGCCATAAGTACTTGATAAATCAATGTGGTAAATTAAGGATTATCACTGCAAGTTTGTTTTGGAGTCGTCCAACTGCTTAATGTCACTCAGCTGGACACCTTTGCACATTTCTGATCCAGAATAAACAGCAACACAACAGGCTCTAGTGTGTGCTAATGAGCTTTTAACAAAAGGTTCCAAAAATAACACAATGTAATGTAACAATTAAGCATCATTAGCTGATTTATTGGACCAACGTGTAGGATTTAGTGGCATCTAGCAGCGAGGTCGCAGACTACAGCCAACTGGATACCCCTCCTTCCCCTCACCTCTCACTCTCCAAGCATGTATAGCCCCATGTCCACCAAACCCTTTTGGTATTGTAGCTTTGGAACCAAAAGTAAACCATAGCCATAGGTCTGTTTAGCATTGCCACCCCAAACAGTATTCTTAAATGTGGGCGGGGTTGTTGTCACTCACTGCTCCATCCAACACTCACTGTTTTTCCTCATCTCCAGTGACACATCTGCAATTAATACATATTTTTAACGCTTGCAGATCCACTCATTACTAAAAGTGTATGTCATCCAAGAGAGACAAGAAAAACTAATGGAATGGTCAGAGTTCTCTACTGACTAATCAACGGACTGCAGTGTTCACAGCTCCACCTTTTAGTACAAGATCTGTGTGCTAGGTACCCCAACAGAGGGGGGACCAAAAATGGGGACGGTACAGAATGGTTTCATTGGTACCATCCACAACTTTTCACAGTGGAAACTGAAAAAATGCATACCAAACTGAACTGAACCGGACTGCTTGGTGGAAATGGGGCTTATGAGATCCTACAGTGACCTTCAGATCAACATAAAAACAAAAAAGGCCCTCTCTCGAGCCACTTAGTTTGTCTGTTTGGGGCTACTGTAGAAACATGGCGCCGCAATATGACAGGCTCTGTGGAAGCAGACCTACTCCCTATGAAGATACAAAGGGCTTGTTCAACGCTAACGAAAACACGACTCTTCGTTTCAGATGGTAGTATACAACTGAAAACATAATTGTGAATGTTACATTCCATTGTTGCCAACAGATCCCCCTAAATCCTACACACTGGTCCTTTAAGATGTAGTGTTACGGCTTAAATATGTTTATTATGTAGGCCCATTTCCTGCTTTCAATTTTTAACTGACAATTCAGAAACTTGTGCCACTTTGTATCAAAAACCACAGTCTATTCCTTTAACTGACAAATGTGCTTTATTTACCTTTTTGTAGCTTTCCTTTTCATCAATCGGATACAACATGTTCAGAATTGACATCTGATGGTTTTTCTCATTGAGATCCTTTATGAGCACAGAAAATGACCTGCAAAAGAGAGGATGAACAAATACAATCAACTGTATGGTTAGTGCCATATGATGACTAGTTTACACTGTGTATAGGTCAGTGTATGTATATATATGTGTTGATTATCATCATACTTTTCTGTAAAGTTGACCTCCACGTTTTCTGACGGAATTTTGTGCACATCCTTCAGTGTAAGGTAAATTTTGATGAATTTCTCAGACTGGTCCCAAGCTGGATAGAAGAGGAAAACATGAATGATTTTCGAATGCTTTTCAGCTCTTGCACACATCTTAACTGTTGTAATTTTTTACAAATAAGTGACAGTCTTACTAAACAATGGCAACGTACCATAGTTGGTGATCTTGACTGTGTACGCTGCTTTGGAGGCAGCAGATGGGTCTGCATCTCTCTTGGCTTGTTTCTCCTTCTGTTGTCGCTTGACTGCAAGCTCCTTCTCCACCTTATTCTGCTCCTGCTTGAGCAGCTCCTGCACTCTTTTCCTCTCCGCTTTCTCCAAGAGTGACCCCAGCTCCTGCAAATCTGCCTCCAACTGGTTGATCTGTATTGGAGAAACAGTTCGACCGCTGACATATGAACATCAATTTAGACCACTTACACACAGTTTGACACTACATGTTTTCTTGAAACAGTTCAATTATCTCAAGTTAAAAATATGAAACATTTCATGTATCTAGAACACCATTATTATATTATTTAGTTAGTGTTCATTACAACACATTAATTATATGGATCCAGCCCTGCTAACAAAATCTTTCAATTTATTTTTAATTCAATAAGCTTGGTTAGCATGACGTTTCATGTGTTGCCAAAGCACAATTACAATTTAAGATGGTGAATTCAGAAACAATTAACAACAGTGTACTAATACAAAAAAATCACGGACATAAATTTTAAGAAACTAATTAAGTGAAGGAGTAAATAAAAAGGCAGAGTGTGAGCTGTGAGGAGGTGAACTATATGTTGTTGTGTTGGCTGTCTCTTAGGCTGTGACTGACATATCTTGCTGCATCTATGGCGCTGACACTATTTTCTCCAAGTAGATGTTGCATTTGAGTCTGGTCAGAGAGTGCATCAAAATCTTGGAGTTTACATGTAATATTTGTAAAGAATATTATTCTGATTTCTTCATATGTGCTGCATCATAGCAGGCAATGTTGCTCTGTCTCAACCTGTCTCTGTGGACAGCCTGTCTTCTCTAGGGGGCCAGGTCTGCCAGACTCCATGGCCAGGCTGTGATCGT
Organism: Epinephelus moara; assembly: GCF_006386435.1. Taxonomy (NCBI): domain Eukaryota; kingdom Metazoa; phylum Chordata; class Actinopteri; order Perciformes; family Serranidae; genus Epinephelus; species Epinephelus moara. Next base: position 9,441,877 of record NC_065526.1, on the reverse strand, counting down.
AGACAGATAATTTGCCATTGTGTACTGTCTGTAATAGTTGATGTAGTTTTCTTTTTCTTTAGCAATAATTTGGTTGGACTGGATTGTGTGAGGGTTGTCCAGATGTCTTGTACTGTTAGAGGAGATGAGCCTCAGGACCAGCTGAGTGAGAGGACTGTTTCTATTTTTGCCCATAGTTTTATCTAATGCAAATCACCATGTAACTAAAAACCTTAGGCGCCATTCACAGTAGCAACTATCTGAGTTAATGTAAGTTACTGATTTTGCTTTGTGAAATCAGTCTACTGGAAGAGGACCGATTACCCTATCGATGCACATGAGGGATGCTAAGGTAGATGGTATTCATGAGATGCTAACTAACTAACTTATACAGATGGACTGGGCCCTTTTCTCTCCGTTTGAAATTGTAATCACATTTGTAATTGTAATTGTAATCACATTACATTAACATTAGCTTAACGTTAGCCTCAGGGGATCTCCCCACTTTCATCTCTCTGTCATGGTAAAATGAGCGTCCACATTTGGCTAACGTTATTTATGTTGACATTACGTTGCTAGAATGTTGTGGTAAGTTGCAGTCAAAGCTAGCTTACTGCTAGCTAGCTGACACATGCTGCCAGACATGACTGGACACTGTTATTATCTTTGGAAGGTACGCGTTTGAGTAGTTACACAACATTACATAATTCTTAACGACAGATAAGAATAACAGACACCGGTTCGCTGTTGCTTGCTAACTAGCTAAGTCAACCAACCAAAGCTAGCTAACGTAGCACTGCTTTTAGCGTCAGTTCACTCATGTAACATCTAGATGTAGCTAAATTAAGCTTCCTCAGCTAGCTAGGACTTTACGACACCCAATTTTCCCTGTCGGCATATACTGGGCTGAACAGAAACATGCCGTTTACCTGTTCCGTTAGATCCATTTAGGATTTTTCAGTTCAGCTAGCTAGTTTGAGAAATATGTCCCTGCTCTGTCTGCAGTACAGTCCGCCTTCTTTCTTCTTCTTCTTCGACTGGATTGCAGGCGGACTTTTCTTCTTCTTCGTTTACCAAGTCAGTCTATAGGTTTACTACCGCCATCTACTGGAGAATTTACTACCATTCACTACTTAGCACCACTTTTGTGGTAAATTATATTCTATTTACACTGCATAAGCTTTTGTTTGGTATGCATTTTTCATTTCTCCTAGCTATTTGGGATTAGTCGGATCTGATAAGTATAATAAACAAAGCAGTCTTTGAACAGGAAGTAGTTTTTGAACTAAATGATGTCCTCATATGGGACATTGGGGTTTCTTCATAACCACAAATGTGTAATAAAGTGTAAAACTGTTTATTTCAATGCACAAACACTGTTGTGCAAAAACAGAATTACAAACAATGCAACATTTGTTTAATGTTTTTGTAACACTGTGGGTTTGAGGTCACTGTTCAAGTCAAAAACTGTTCGTAACTGTTTGTTTTAAAGCCTTAGCATGGCTGTGCAGAAACTAAATTGTGATTTGTTCAATTTGTAATTCTGTATGAAATTTCCTTGCTCCATAGTCCAAGCTAGGAATGTCCTTTTTGTCTGAAGGAACAGTCTTGTCACAGAATTGGCCTGTGTGAAATGCTGCAACAATCACGTCCCAATGTCCACAGATGAGATGATAACATTGTCACAACAAATACTTCCTAATTAAGTGTCTTAGTTTGTTCCTGTTGCTAAAATTGGTCAAAATTTGTATGCAATATAAACACAAATACACTAGTTTCAACCATAAAATATGATCAGGTTTTGAACCTTGCCCACTTCTGTTAGGATCAGCTGCAGACTAACTTGACAGAGATGGCTGCCATCTTGTTTTTACATATATCCGTGTATTGTACTCTTACTGCCACTACATGGCACAAAAAAAGTGTCCATAAACAAGGACAACAGGCCTAAGTTAACTTATATGAGAACACATGGTCTCAGGTAGATATAATGAAAATGATTAAATATATTGAATGTATATAATTAAATTATTTTCTCTAGAAAAGTTCAGTGGTTAAGTTTAATATTAATACCCCATCCTGTGTTCTCAGTTTAGGATTCCAATAGGTAACAGCTCAACTTGAGTTGGGTTTTCTAAATACAGCAAATATCAGAATCTGTTTTATTCTAATAATATAATACATCAAATTCTTTGAGTCATTGGGCTTGCAACATTTTGAACATATAGCTTTCATTTTAGGTGATTCTTTGGTCACTTTTAAGGGTAACTAGCTTCTGATGGTGGAAGAAAGTATGGTTTTCCTTGACCACATTTATCGTAACAAAGGTCCAAAATTCTACATTACACCTTAAAACAAGAAACAGTATGAAAAAGGTTTGTATGGTAAAACAATATTTATTCACCCTTTTCTAAGTACAGTAAATTGCATGGATATTTGCTTCTCTGAGGAGTCACACTAACATTTCTCTTTAAATATGTTTTTCATAAAGACCCATAAGAAAGCAAAAGCAACTTACTGACTGGGACACACATGATCTACAGAAAGGACATATCCCTGTCCTCATCATATACAGAATATTGAAAATATGCTGCTCTAATCTCAGTGGATTTGCTTCAAATATTGACACCTTCCAGGGCATTTGTGGGTAGTTGTGGAACTGTTTTCTTACAGTCAGGACTTCGAAAGACTGCAAACACTAAAGGCCAAAACAAGCCTTTATTGAATGCTGATAATAAACACTGTTTTTTCATGATCCAATCCAACCGTAGTGTCCATGTCACCACCTTGCCCTCAGAATCCCAGACATCTGGTTGTTGTCAGCCAAGTGACGGAAGACAATCCGGCTTAGTCGCCACCTCCGCTTCACTCCTCGAGGTCTGGAAGTCATCACACACCTGTTACGTATTCTAACAGGGCAGCTGTCCCTCGGTAATGCTGCAATTTCTTTATCTGCCACCTCCTGCAAAAGGATTTTTAAACAGTTTTGAAATCATTTACACATACTGGATGTTTGTTTTCATGAATGAGTTCTACAGCACACTGAAAAAAGTTCTTAGTCTGGGGAGAGATATTGCGTCATACCTGAAGCTCTTTGGGAAGGATGGTGTTCTTCCTCAGTGCATTGATCCGTAGCCTCTCATCAGCATAGTCAAAGGCCATCTGTCTTCTCTTGACGTCCCTCAGCATCCTCCAGTCAACATAGTAACCCCTAACCTGCTCCACTGCCCCCCAGCAAGTCCTCAGGGCCTGCACAGTGATTTGACAGTTAATATAACACACTGAGTAAAAGGCTCAAAATGAGTTTCTTCCACAGACTGAGCCTAATGTCACAGGCTGTTCTTAAAAAAGATTTTCTGCAGTTAGTAGATTGAGAAACACTGGTCACTGACATATAGGTGATAAAATGAGTGCAGCCTTTCTTACTCACTAACAGGAAAACTAAAATATCCCTACCAAAATGTTTCTGTGATCACAAGACTGATAATTTGGATTCACATCTCTCTCTCCATGTATCATTTTTTCATTAGATTGTCTTTACTGTGATGTCATTATGTTGAGCTGTTCTGTACACATGACTTCTATTTCACATCTGTCCATCCTGAAAGAAGGATCCCTCCTGCGGTGCTCTTCCTAAGGAGGAGAAAGAGCAGCTGGGGGAAGTTTTTCCTTATCCACTGTGAGGATCCAAGGGCAGACCCTCTGAGGCAAACTGTGGTTTATGATATTAAGCTATAGAAATAAAACTGAACTGAACTGAAATGATTATGTGCTACGGACAAGTACGGAGACAGCATGTCCTTTTGAACTCACTCAACATCACCTCATTACTAATCCTTATCAGAGCATCAGTTTTGATTAATTTTTTTGTAAGAAACATATGTTTTAAACACATAAACTTGATCTTACTGCTTTTAATTTCTGTATTTTTTGTACTTTGGGAAACGCTGTGAAATCAAGCAGGCAACGCAGATCACCTTTATAATCACACTATAATGACTATTTAGTTAACAAGCTGATCTGTGTTGTTTGGGAATAATGGTAGAGTCCAAATTCAGATCAGATAAAGGGGGTAACTCACTGTAAGTCGTACGATTTTTAGCCCTCGTTAAGAAAGGAAGCTTTAGTTTGTATGTTTTGTACATACATTAAACACATTTTAACACCCGTAGTAACAGTTAACAACTTTTTAACTTAACCAAAAAACAAAACAAAAAAACATATCGTAATAACCCCTATATCACCTTCCTTCTTGGAATCTTCCACCCCGATTTGTGTCCCTACAAACTAATCAGACCTAGCTTAGCTTTCATTCACGTTTCCCTTTCAGGTTTATCCATTTTCATTTGTAAATTCTTCGACACTCATTTGTTAGTGTGCCTAAATAATTTAAATTCATCTCCATTAGTCTTTTACCTGACACAAACAGACTGACATTTCAGAGTGTGGTGTCACACAGGTAAGGATGCTTCCGAGGCACCGTTAGCTTCACGAATGATGTCAAGTCATTTTCACGTCTCTCTAACGACTTGTGTACGTAACATAAATATATATCAACCCACTAAAACACTTACGTTACTATCAGCAATGCGTCTATTCGATAGGTAAGTTAATTATTTAACAACAGTATAAAAGGAGTTTGTCGCAGAGCAGGCTAACTAGCATTAGCTACAAAGCTAACGTCCGAAAGCTAGCAAGACCGCTTGCTAACACCAAAAACGTTGCTTTCTCCATCATTCTGTCCCTGTATGTGATGCTGTCTCCATAAAAACACTTAAACTACAAAATAAAACATTAAAATTGGTAAATTACCTGCTTTGGGGCGCAGACGGTGGAATAAAGGGCATTTAACCCTAGACATGCTATCCTGTGCGCCGCCATATTGAATGATTATGTTGTGCAAAAACCACCGAAGGAGGATGATAACACACTGAATATGTCGCCACCTATCGACCAGGAGTGATATAGTAAATCAAATCTACAAGTTTAATGGGTCAGTCCTACCCATCTTGACTAATAAGAGTGATTATTTTTGCTTTATCAGAGTTTTCAGATGGACACTTAAGAGGATATGTATTCCCTTTGAGGAAGTCATAAGTATAAGCTCCAAATAGCCTTCCTTCTGTAGGACAAAGTGATTATTTGACAATTTATTCTGAGACATCTGCAAGATTAGATTTGGTAACAGCAGTGACTTGAATTCAATATCACTGTGTGCTCTCGCAGTTTTGACTTACAGGAGTCAATCCAAGGTCAGGATGAGCATTATTAGACCCTTGTAGTACAACTGAAAAACCAACAGGTGACAGTGTCGTTCTTTGAGTTTGAGCTCATACGCCGTCTCACCACCTAGCCAAAGGAGAATGGTCTGTCCTCATGCTGAATCTAAACCTTATGTCTGACTGCAATCCTATTCTTAAATCTCCCGAAACCCAGACACGTCCTTGCTCCCTTGATACCACTAACAATGAAACTCTTGTGCTTCAGGGAAGTACATATATTAAACAGTGCACTTTGGTCTTCTTTCAACATATGTTTCAGCGGGGCACTGTCCTTAAAAGTTTTTATAGAAAAAAAATTACAGTTGCTGCAGATTCCATTAAAGTTTTCTCGAACAATCCCCATTATTTTGCAGCCTTGAGCAGATGCGTTCTTGGATAAATATTAACACATGACAAACTGCAGGCAGTGCTTCCTCTATAAAGAACAACCTTATGAAGCAGGCTGGAAAATCTATACAGGCTGGAATTAAATGAAAAATGACAGGCGATGAAAGGTATCGATGTAGCTCTTAAAAAGGATAGTGGTATTTGTAAATCTGGTCTTAATAGCATCATGAACAACACCACAACCACTGTAAGTGAATATTGAAGTATGTTTGTCGTTATATGAAATAAGTTAAGGTCAAAATATTCAACTTGACTTTTTTCTGGGTGAGCAGGCAACAAATCTTCTCAGATCACTGTAATTGTACAATTACATGGTTGTTGAGCAAGAAAAATGTTTTTGTTCAGTTTTTGAATTTTAGAAAATACAGCGTTGTCATTTCACAGCAGCACTGTATATCATTGTTGAAGGAATATTTCACCCACAAATTGACCATCTGTGAGTCAGTTAGTCACGCCATATTACCTTGAAATTTTGAAGAAAGCTTTGTTTTTCTCGCACGCTTCCACAGAAAACAGTGAACATATTGATTTGCTAATTGATTGGGGACCTTGTTCAGCAACAGCAAAACTATATCAAAACATCAGTTTACAAACTCTCACACAACTCATGCATCTATACTGTCTTCCAAGCCAGACTCCAATACTTTTATTCTATTATTTTTAAGTTGTTTAAGAGTTTGTGAGAGGTCCTCTATCAATAAATCAATATGTTTGCCGTTAGAGTGCGGATTGTTTGATGTAGACCACTCTCATGTTTTTTTTGGAAATGTCAGAAAATAACTGTATTTTGGGAAACGTTATGTTATCTATGTAAAATTCCTGAAGAAAACATTAGTGCTAGTGATAGATATTTGATTAAAATATTGCTAGTAGCAAGCAAGAAAGCTATCACCAGGAACTGGGGTAAAGAAACACCACCAGCGAAGGGCCATGGCTAACAATTGTGGAAGAAGTTTGTGTTAATGGGGAAATTGACATATATACTGAGACTACAAGAAGCATAACTTGAAAGAAAATGTGAAAATGGACTATGCCAGACTCAAAAAGACGACACTGTATCTTAAGGATACACTAATCCTTAAGACTATCATATTATTGTATTATGCTGTTGTAACTGACATGTCAATGTCACAAAAATGTTGTTTTTGTTCACTGTTTTCCGTGGAGGCATGCAGGAAAAAAAAGTTTCCTTCACAAACTGAAGGTCACAGGGCATGACTAATTGATTTACAAATGGTCATTTTGTGGGTGAAGTATTCCTTTAAACTGCTTTTTGGCCCTCAGTTGGTTTTGGCTTATAGTTCAAATCTCTCAGGGGGCTGTTCCAAGATCACCAGGAAGTCAAAATCATTTCCTCTGTAATTTCCTTTACCTCCATAGCAAAGAGATGTCAAAGGCTTGAGAGGATCTGAAAGGTGACCTTCTACGTTTTCACATGTTGTATAAAAATTTATGATAAATGCCAGGCTGCCAGGTTCTGCCAGCAAGAGTAAAGCTTTGCGTTGATTGGCAAAAAATACCTTTCTGCTGGAGGAGTTCTTTCATCAGACCTTAAACAGCTTGATTGGAGTAAACAACAAGACTCTTTCTGATTAAATAAGGGTGAGTCAGCTGGCACAGGCAATATAGAAAACTTGTACTTGGGTGAACATGCATAGTAATCATGCTGGTCAACTGCATTAGACAAAATAAAGGGGAATGAGAACATGCGATTATAAGTTATTAACATAAACAGCTTAACAGTCAGTGTCAACATCTTTTGTCACCAATGCCTCTTTGAACAAGGTATCTATTCACAGTTACTCAATGTGAACTGCTCTGACAGTTGACAGTTCAAAGAATAGATGTATGAGGCTTACCATGGCTCATACTGAATTCAATGGCAATCAGAAACATTTGAGCTTTTGTGTGTAGCTGTAAGCGCTTTGTGTTAAGGGACCAATGGAGAAAAAGATCCTTGATACCTTACAAGTGGATAATACAATGACAGTAGAATAATAACAATACAGTCTCTTGTCAACCGGCATCAAAGGAGCAATTGAATATAAAGTTGCCATGTAGACAGGTGTCTTAACAGCAGTGCAGCTTCACGCCTTACAGCGGATCAGGACCGCAGGCTGGATCACAGCAAAGACTTGGGAGATTTGGGAACAAAGCCATGCAATATGAAACTGATCTGTCTCTGAAATAGGTTAAGATTACTGAGTGACACAGGAGTCAAGTGGCCTCATCCATAAAAATGGCAGCAGTGCAGTGAACATGGTCAAAATGATGTACCCGAGGCTGAGACTACTGGGTGCATTGGTTTCACTTTAGTATCGAAGTAGCATGTAGAATTTGAACCACATGGAAAACATGAAGCTCTGGAAATAGTAATCTTATTGTCATCCAGTAATATTCCATGTATGTGGATGGATTGTCTGCATCCATGTAGCACATACATATTGTGATCCAATCACAAGTGGACAGCTTCAGGTTTGCCAGTTTACATCTGGTACTGGAATGCTTCTCCACATTCCTGTCGAGTGACCATTTGTGACCGGATCTCACTTATTTGCTCTTTATGCGCATAAACACAAACATCATGTCTGCTTCCAAAGATCAAATGTCATATTGTTTTCTACTCGCAGGAGGTTTTTCATGCTGTACGCACACGTAAGCGCCCACCACCAGGAGACCATGCTGGAGTGTGAGCTCCGTGTTTGGGACAGCTGGTGAAAGTCCGCCCATATACACACCGACAGGGGTAAGAAGCATCCACCTAACATTACCAAACAGTTATTAATGGGTTTATTAACAGGTGGGAGCCGTTGCATTGTCGGTCTGAGTTTGTTAGGACTGTTCAACCAATGCTGTTGTGTTAATTCTGGCCAACAAGATAGACCTTTAAGTGACCGTTCCCAAAGAAAAGAGTGGCTGTGACAGTTCATCAGCATTGTGACAGCAACAATAGAAAGTGGGGAGTCGGATGAGTAACCATGTTGGCTGAGTAGGTGGTCCTTCAGTGTGGCCCAGGACACATTAGTTTACACACTGCTGAAAGACAGGTGGCTCAGACCACCTCCGAATGTGTGGTGAGCGATTGGGTCTCAGGACCCCTTGAAGACGCATTGGGTGTATTCACACTTGAGGCCCTCACACACCAAGCTAACAATTGGCCGTCAGTCAAAGCTGGGTGGTTGGTGAGCGTTGGAACTCATCTGCGCCAGTTGGTGAATGAAATTACTCTGATTGGCAGTTCACCTCAGTTCAAGTGAGGCATGTAAACAAATAGCTTAAGTTGAGAGGGAGTGAGGTTGAAACAAATTTGCTATATGGGGTAAGGTTGTTTTTCTTTAACCATTGAGCTCTTTAGCAGAGACGCTTCCTGATGGTTTGTGTCATTGTTCACTGGCGCACAGTAAATATGCTCTGTTCTTTCAACACCGGATTGTGTTCTTAATATGCTAACTGGCTACCTAGCATCAAGACGGTCTTCCGGTTTCCCTGCTTAATGACAATTACAGACGACTGCCATCTGCTGGTATGGGGGGGTATATCCTCTCACACAGGCGCAAAACATATGTGTTTGTTGGTTGTCTGTTTGGTGTGTTCATGTGCAACTTTTTGGCTGAGACACAGCAACGTGAGGCGTCTGGTTATTCAGTGTCGCTTTGGTGTGTCTGAGCCTTTAGAGCTTCCCGCTTTTGATCCAAAATTCAGCATACATGTTAATAGCAGGTGTAAATAGGGCCTATGTTTCCACTAACAGTTATGAGACAGACAACCATTGGCAGCCAGCTAACTTTTCTGATGTTAATCAACTCAAACTTTTGCTATAGAGGTTTAGGCGTTCTGTCATTTCAGCCCTAAACAAGATAAATCTAGTAAACAAGGATCCTCTGACTCATCAAACATACTCATCTTCAATGTACCACAGGGAGAAGAAAATGTGGCATGATGCTCTGTCTCTATCTATGTTAGGTAATGTATTTGACTATAGTGTTAATGAACAGTGTGAAATATGCAGGCAAAGACACACACATATGTGACTCCAGGGTGAACACATCTGCCACCTCTGATCAGAATGACATCTTTACAGACACTTTGACTTGCAAGAAATGAACAAGCAGCTGTGTTTCTAAGTGGGTGGGCTTTCCCACTTTGGACCTAACTCTGTACAACATGAGCATCTTGTGAACATAAATCATGACCACATAATTAGACTGTACCAGTCAGCTGCAATATCGTAGTGGAATATATACGCTATATGTTAATAAAACTTAAAGCTGAACTTGAGTGTGATCTCAGTTAAGACTGCTCAAGGCCATGGTTAGAGTATAGAATCACATCTCAGTGTGTATTTAAAAACCAGTTGTGAGTGCCATCATCTTCAGCTGCAAAAACATAATTCTCCTTATATTTCTATATCATAAATTAATATTATATGAGGCTATAATGTGATGGAAGTTGGCACAGAGAACAGAGGTGTCATGCATCTTTGAAACACTTTGAATTATCCAGTCTTTGTTGTAGAGTAATGGCAACAATATGGGTATTCTAAAACATGTTTTAATCCATTGGTTGATGAATGAATTCAGTTTGTTATTGTTTACAGGGTAAATTTCTGACTTACTGACAGATCAACTATTAAATACTATAAATGAGCCACTTCTTCTCACGTTGGATCAGTCTACAATAATGTTTATACTTTTTTTTTTTTTTTACAATTTTTCTTTACCTTAGTTCAGAGTGTGCCTATTTTTATCCACGTCAAACACGTGATTATCACTTAATGTCAAGAAAATGTTATGTCTTGACAGACCAGTCTATACAAATGTGGTGAAGTGATTATAGTCCATTTTAAATATTCCACTCTTTCTATGAAACCATAATCAGATGCATACAGTACATGGAGCAAAGGGGGGGTGGGGGGCGTAACCGTGAGACATTTCCTGTATTTCTCTCGCGTGGTAAAATAAATAACTCTCTCTCCTCAAGATGTCGTAAACTTCACAAGCAGAGCCACAGTTTTCAGGCCCTCAACTGGGCCATTGTTTTATTCCGGATGTCTTTGAAAAAAAATTTGCCAAATGAAAAGAACCAAGCACATGTTACAGTATTTAAAGGTGATTTAATAAATCATTGACAAAGCAAACCATTCAGACTGGATTTTTGATCATGGAAAACTCATTCAGTCATGCAGCTATATTTAAAGGCTGTATAAGTGTGTCTTGGGAGAAACTGAGACAGCAATATTACGGGAGAAAAGGATCTTTTTGGCCTTCCAGCACTTCATAACTTAACACACTATTAAAATAAATACTGTCGACATGTAGCTCTGCAGTGTTTGACTTTTATATTACATTTAAACTTCTGTTTCCAATTCAAAAACAGTCCAAGGATTTTTGTAAAACTGAATATTACTTTAACAACATTATCCGGTTATCTGGTGCATACATATTGACATTTCCAGACACTGAATCATCAGTCTTTAGCCGCTAACATACCTTCACCGACACACCACCAGACTCCTCCTCTTAGTCATCGGTGTCCATTTGAGGAAGATACAGCTCATTTAGTTTGAGGCCATGACCTGACTGATTCAGAGGTCTCTGCTTTCCAGGCCTCAGGGATATCTCATATCCCCCGAGAGGAAAGAGAGAAAGTGAGTAAGAAAGAGAAAGAGAGCTTGTTCAAATTTATGGCTAGCATGCAGGTAAGTATTCTCACGTCCGTAACGAACAAGTTCACACATACATTTTAAAGCAGTGAATCACACAGTTGCATAACCATCGCAGCTTTCAAAGACAATTGTATTAACTTCAATATATTAAGACAAAGGCATTTTTATGAAAGAGTGCAAAGGTGCAAAAGAAAGGGTGTTTGGAAAGAGGAAATTCTTTGGAAATGTTTTATGCTTGACGTATAAATGGTTTACAAATGAATAGAAATAACACCTGGGGGTTAGGGCCTTGGTGTGTTTTCAGGCTTCAGAAAATTTAGCCTGTGGTGGGAGACTTTGGAGAGTCGCAGGTCATTTCAGAGAGAAGGTGTTCGTATTGGCTGTTCTTCAAATGTAGATATACGTGCACGTCCCCTCAGTGAAAGCCTGATTCACTGGCGGAGAGTCCTGCAGAGAAAGTTGCTATTCCAGCATTGGCAACAATTGCCTATGCTGCAAAGCATCCCCAAAAAAGAAAGACATCAGAAAGAGAGTGAGAAAAAAACATAATAAAACACCTGTAAATGTCAGTGAAGCATATGAGAGATGGAGGGAAATTGTTGCTAATAGTTTAGCCTTCTGCTAACTGGAGCAAAAAGCTCATGGCTGTGGTGTAATCTTCACGTTTATGTAACTGACGTTAGCGAGAACCTTGAATCACAGTGCGCCCTCTGCCTCACTCCCTGACAGACAACCTCAAAGAGTGGGCAACAGCTCTGGAAACTGACCTTCATGTAGCAGCTGCAGCGATCCGAATCCAGCCAGACTGTCTGCCAGATCAGCAAACTTTCTGTTGCTGCTGTTACACATTAGAGCTGGCACTGCTCTGGCTACCAGCCTGTTGTGACACCCAGCGCTGGGGAGTTTGCGCTAGCCAATTTCGAGCCTCTACAGCTGCTGAACAAAGGTCTATCTCTCTAGCTGCTGCCTGCTCTCCTTCTGGAGAAGCAGAGCAAATGGGCTGCATGCAACTCTACAATAAAATAAGATTAAATACAACAGTGTATGGGAAACACCAGGTTATTGCATGAAGCGGCTGCATATAACTGTGGTCATCTGGTCGGAGGGGCTAAAAACAGACAGGGGTGAGAGGAGAACAGCAGGTGGAGGATGTATTTTTAAATTCTGCTGTTTTTTTTGTTTGTCTTTTCCAGATTTCTGCCTTCTGCAGTTTTAACTTACATATTCATACCAATACATGACGCATTTTATCAACTTCAGATAAAACTTTAGACCAGATGAGAAAAACAAAACTATCATGTTTCATCATCGCCATTCACAATTGCATAAACGAAACTTGCAATTTAAAAGTTTCTCTTGAGGATAGAAAAGTTTCACAACAGCAAACTTTGTGGGTTTTATGCATTCATATAACCTCACAAAACTTATCTGAGAAAATACAGATTTCCTCTTTTCTCAGACTGTAATATTGAAACCATCCGATAAATCTGTCTGACTTTTAAAGCTTTCGTTTATAATTTATGATTTTTACAAAGTACACAGATACAAAGCCTCTACATTTTCAACATTTGGAAAATTGAGTCCATCAAACAAATTAAATTCTTAAAGTGGGATCGTGTAGGCATCAGTCGAATGCAAGATTGTCTCCTAGCATCTGTTTTATCATTTCCTTCTCCTGGTAGATAGATTACCAACTCACTATTATCAATCACAATATTGTAAGACTTGGAGCTGAGTCTTTTCGGTCAAGTAAAAATGATGAGTCCCATGTGCAGATATGCTGCATTCACTTCTACTCTGCTGAAGAAAGGATGTTATAAAACCATCAAGTCTTAAAGAGCTGCTCCACTAGTTGTTTGAAATAAAAGCATTAGCTGGTTTGTGTTTTCCCCCACTTCAGTGGGTATTTGTAAAAGCCCAAAACTGTATTCCCTTGATTTTATGGTTGGGTGTTGATGTCATTGTCAAGGAGAAGAATAGAAGTACTTAAGATAATGAGGTCTGAATTCAAATGAGTCCAGTTACTTTGGAGGGTAGAGAAAAAGAGAAACAGAGAGAGAAAGAGAAGGAAACAGAGACATCTGTGATTATACTTAGTTACGGCGGGACCACCAGTGCTCTAGGAAGTGTAGGCCGCAAGCTTTGAAAACAAATCTCTCTTGACCCAAGAGACTCAGGTGAAGGGTAACTCCTGGTGCCGTTTTACAAAGCTGAAATAATTTCCTTTTGGTCAGAGTTTGAGGAAGTGTTGATTCATATGACCTCACTTTTTCCATGTTTGCGTTTGAATGGTATTAATACAAGAAGGAAATGAGTTATTTAGAGCTCCCTATGAGATGACATGAATTGTGTGTTATTAATCACTGTCACTCTGTCTGTAACTGGGTGCCTTAAGTTTCCAGTGGAGACCCTAAAGGTCTTGGCCTATCAGTCAAAGGCTATCTTAACTTTGTTTTTATTGTCGCCTGAAATCAGATATCTCACACAGCGGTAAAATTTTTTTTTCTTTTTTCATTTGTCACAAATGCAGCTGTAACACCTCGATGAGTTACACAGGATTTTGTCTCCGTGGGTAGTTACTTCTATAGAAGCAGTCTCACCTCAGTCTCCTCCACTGATTCTATAAAAAGAGCATCAGCCACAACTGTTGGCAGGAGGTGAATGCAGCTTTACCTACTCTAGCTTTTTAAATTCTCACCTTGTTTCTCTCCTCTGAGCCTCAAAGAAACCAGCGCTGAGTCCAAGAGATCAAAAAGCGTGAGCGGGGCTGGGTTATGTCAGCCAGTGGACCGGGGGGTCAGGTCTCTACGCGGCGTCTCATGACAGGATGACCTGACCCTGAGGACTGGTATCCACATCAGCCCATGCAGGAAGCTCTGTAACAGCTGTTGACACCAGCTCATCCGTCAAACTGCTGCTTGACTTGCTGTCTGTTCCAATTAACTCATTTGCAAATGTGCTTGCACTGACTCCACGCACATGAATAAGGACTCATTAATTATCATTCTGATGGCAGGTCCATCTCATTCTGTGAATTGTAGTGGATAAAGATGCCTAATTAAGTGCCTTCATTTTTACTGTAGTTTGTGTAAGGGGGACCTGTTATACCCATTTTCAGGTTCATACTTGTACTTTGGGTTTAAGTGGAACATGTTTACATGCTTTAATGTTCAAAAAACACTATTTTCTTTGTACTGGGCTGGAACACCTGTATTCATGCTCTGTCTATAATGCTCCATTTTAGTGCCTGTCTATTTAACCCTTGTGTTACCCTTCAAAAAAGTTACATCCATGACCCTTCAAGTGGACAAAAATGTCCATTTTCTAGAAACTTTTGTAGTGTCCAACAAAAGGTCACAGGGGGGTGATTTTTGGCAAGGGGGGGTTATTTTGGGTTAAATTTGAAAATCCCAACTTTCAGCATGAAAATCCATTATTTGACCCTGTAATGCATTTTTATCCTATCCATGACCCTTCAAGTGGACAAAAATGTCCACCTGTCATTTAGCCATTTGTTATTGTTGCTGGGATAAAAATGCATTACAGGGTCAAATAATGGATTTTCATGCTGAAAGTTGAGATTTTGAAATTTCACCCAGAATGACACCCCCATGCAAAAAATCACCCCCCCTGTGACCTTTCATTTGTCTGTGAGGGAGTTTTGAATTTTGGAAATGGACAAAAATGTCTTAAGCACCTCTACTGAAAGTGAATGTTTTTTTCCTAGGATGGCGAAGGCACGACCCGCCTTACTCTGCCTAACGCCCAGTATACACTGTGCGATTTTTGGCTGTCCCACATGAAAGATCGTGGGCCATCTTGAAAAGAAACGTGGCAATATCTTTGGTCGTGGCCCTAAAATGGTGGACCTACGTCGCACAGTGAGAGGTTCGAGGATGGTCGTTGTCATGGTCTTGTGGTTAAAGACAGCCTGGGATAAAATTCTGACAGTGTCAGAAATTTGGGACGACTATCACACAGTGTGACTGCTGTTACGACCTAAGCCTACTAACTAACCAATAGAAATGCAGTACGAAATGATGCACTGGCGCCAAACCCAAAAAAACAGACGGATAGCAGATTGCCATGGAGGCAAAACACACCAAAAGAAATGATTGGGATTCCAGCAAAGACAAAACCTTGTCGAGTTGTGGCAGCAGAGGCCTTAATGTTCTATGATGCCATGATGTGTCCGCCAGCTCTTACCATGATCACATAAGCATGGAAGGAAATAGTGGTGGAGTTGCAGCTGCCAGGTGAGCAACCTAGCAGCTAGCAAACACACTGCACTATATAGTGCCCACAAAACTTCAGGTTATTTAATAATGTGACCCCCTATGTAACACAACTGGACATGTTCCAGCAGCAATGTGATCAGAAATCAAAGGGAAATAAACAACATCGGCATCCAAGATTACATACAAGCTACATGCTATATGTAGCAGTGTAGTCTATGTAATGTAAACACTTGCAGTAGCATGCCCGGAGCAGATGATCCCATGAAGACGTCACGTCATCTTGTACTCACAGTAGGAGAAACCATAGGAAACAGGGTATTCAGGAACAGTCTGAGGCCTGAGGTTTTTCTCACTGGGATTCCTTCTACATATGTTTACCTCATTATTTGAGACTTTGACCACGTTTAATATGAACATCCGACATTGTAACATCAAGAAAAAGCATAATAGGTCCCATTAAAACTGCTTCCTGTTATTAAAGTTGTGATCTGATGCAGATGTTTATTGTACTCATGATGTCATAAGTCTGAGTCCAGACCACAGCCATTGTTTCACGTTATTATCAGACCATTTCTGTTGGTCTTTACCATATGCCATCTAACAAAACAGAAGCCACATTAAAAATAATCTTTGAATCTGAAAGCCGGGTGTGTTGACCGCTCACAGTGGTTGAACAACATTAGCAGATAATCACAACGTAGATGAACAATTACTGCACATATGTTGCCTTTTCTATACTGTATGGCTGAAAAAAACTCAACTGTGGTGTGCATTAAAGATTGACGACAGATGGAGACAGGGCAACCTCTTATAGTCTATAAACATGCATTTAATGCGGGTTTGTATGTGTATGTGAGGGCTTATGTGTGCCCACAAGTTTGTTTGTATGTGCACAATGTGGTAGGCATCAAAGAAAGTTGAACACACACAACAAGGGCTTTGAGAGGAACACATTCCCCAAACCTCCATGTGGCATTAGTTTGTTTCCCCTTAAATGACTTAGGCTTTATCTACACTGCATCCTCTAATCTGATCTGCTCTCCACCAGAGTCACACATGTTCAGTTTACACTGGTCAAAATAAAATGAAAACATCCTCCGAGACATTTCATAAGTGTAAACATGCAGAATGTGACATTGATGCCGGCTTTGGCCCGGCTTCCTCTGATCTGATCTTGTCATTTCCACATAAACAATGGGAAAACATGTTGTCCCTATTTTTAAATGTTTAGACGGGAACAGAAAAAATCAACTATTTTACCACAATGATGGAAAATTGTCAGCTTTGGGTTGGCTGTGTTAATGTAGCCTAATACCACCCAGACTAGCCAGACATCTAGTCTTTAAACATATTTCATGTGTTGGATATCTGCGGGTGCTATTTGGATCCATCTGTCAGTTCCCATTTCGCACAAAGCCCCTCATAGTGTAGCTCCCCTTCAGATCAAATCACCCCCCTCAATCAACAGTTTCCAGATCCACGAGGAAACAAAGTTAGCCTGTGAGTAATTAAATATACCGTATGGTTCAAAGACAAGAGCTAATGTGCTTTTTGTATATTTACTTGAAAGGTTCAGGTTTTAGTTACTGAAAGTGGTCGTTTGAGCCACAGAAAGACATGAAGTAGATATAAATAGTCGATGCCATAACAATGTGGTCAAAAGCCTCAGATATTCTTAACTGGAAAGTCCTTCTGATACACACCAGGAGGGTGACGAATAATCGACACAAGATGCAAAATTCTCACCAGCAAATATTTCGAATCAAAGTTATTCATAACAGCAGCCTTGTAAATTTGCAACAGTTGCGACACTTGTTCAATAAAAGGTTTTGATGCGAACAGATTTGCTGGAAAATTTAAACAACCATTGACCCAGTGCAGCATCTGGCAGTCCATCTGAGCTAAGCTCTTGTATAGCCTAAACTACTTTAATACTTTTCAAGGAGTTTCCTTTGAGTGACATGCTCTGAGTCTATTTAAGTTTGCCCTGGTAAACAGTTACATAATGTACACCTGGGGCTTTTATTGTTTAAGGTAAGAACGGAAGGAGTGGATCTAGTATGTGCTGCCTTTGTCAAGGCTGAAAGGAGGAATAAAGTTTGCCACCTTGCCTCAGACTTTGGAGCCTCTGTGTTGTAGTTTTATAATCTTCATTAAAGATAACATCACTTTTTCATCGTTTAATATCGGTGTTCTGTGTGAAATTACTAATGACAAAAACAACGTTCTCTCACTCCGACCTCGTCACATATCAACGTTTGGTCATGGACCTTTCACATCCAGATACGACATGAAAGGTACCCTGGGTGCGTTGGTTGTTGATGCTCTGGGATGCCGGGTCAAGCTCTGCCTGTTACATGCATTGTCTTCTTTAAAAATACTCTTCTTTCAGAGAAAATTTAATGTTTACATACAGTCTATTTCAAAATAAAAACACTACATCAGTATAACAATGTGAATTGATGTTTTTTTCCTCCAACAACTAACACACGTGTGGGTGTACACAACAAAAAAACGCGGTTAGGTTTAGGCAACAAAAGCATGTGGTTAGGTTTAGGAAAAAAGAACAGTGTTTGGCTTTAGAATCTTAAGGGACGCGAACAACACTCTTCTGGGTGAAAGTCACTGTTTGTTGGACCCATCCACCACCTGTCCCACCTACCGTACTTTTGCCGCCTTCACTTTCGTTCTTGTCCTGCCGTGATCCCCTGTGATGCCGCGAAGTGCTGTTAAACTATAATGGCGACCGGCCACGTATCATGCCGACGTTAAAGGACGGCTTTTTTCATCAGTGTCTGACGCCACAAGTTACTGCCCAAGCACCAGATGTCTCCACGATGCATGCCAACCTTTGATTGTAATTTTAAAGAAATAATTTGACATTTCAGGAAATTCACTTTAGATGAGAAGACTAATACCACTCTCATATCTGCCTATTATATATAAAGCTACAGCCAGGCAATGGTTAGCTTAGCTTAGCACAAAGACTGGAGACAGTGGCCCACCAACCTCATGGCAGCAACACAAAGATACTTCTCCAAGCCAAAAAATAGTCCAGCACATGATCCCTTCCTAAGACTGACACCACACCCAGAAATATCAAAACATGTGGTATACCAGCACTTTTTTCTCCAACCCAATAGGTCTATTTGTAAATCGTAAACTAATTAAGCTCTCTGTGTCTTTGGTGTCCAAGCACCAAAAACGTCTGTTAAATCTTAATTAACACAAATCATCTGTTAAGCTGTACACTCATATTCTGTAATAAATATTATCCTAACTTCATATTTCTGTCTCTCCTTAATTTCAGCTAAGGAGTCCTTGGCCTGAAAAACGTTGAAGGCCCCTGCTTTAAGGTAAAGTTTGTATAGATAACAAACATTTGTGACAAAAAACACATGGTAATAAATACTGCATTTGTTAGCTCAGTTAATGACACCTTTAGCATAATCGGTAATGTCTCAGGTACCTTGTGGATTGTGGCAGGACATTAGGCAGCTTAAATTCCTTTTGTAAACACTGCGTGCAAGTCCTCACATATGGCTGTTCTAACTAGAAATATATGAGCATCAGGAGGGCTGCTATTTATCTTAGCAGGCAGGAAAAGCAAGATGATAGCAAAGAGCTGCAGCAGACGAAGAGGAGTGGACAATAAATTACTTCCTCTATTTAGGAAGCATTCAAACTCAAATCCAAAACCTGCTGAAAAGACTGTGTCGAGAGGGAAGATCGAGGTATGTCAGCCATGCTCATATCTTCACAAACACTGCATAATATATTCTGACATAACTTTGTTGACTTTGATTTATTAGTGCTCATTATAATGAATCTTTGATGAAAGCCATGTGGGTAAGAGACAGGAATGCACTGTAAATTTGTATACTCCCGCACAACAAAATAACCAAGAACCTATGGAAATCATTTAAAAATAGCTTTGCCCTTTCTCACGAGGTTGTACATTTAAAGTGAAGCTTTTAATTTTAAAGTAACTACTGATGTTGCTCTCCTCTTGTAGTCTCATAGGAAAGAATGTGGCGCGATGAGGATTTTAACAATGCATTTCAGCTTAAATGAGCAACACTGTAACTATTGTTGTTCCACCACAATGTCTTGACTAAGCTTTACAGGATGCTTCCTAAACTGTAGCTTAGCGACCAGCTGGCAGCAATGCCCGGAGACAGCATCTATGATTAGCTAACTGCAGTTTACGGGCCACTGAGGGGTTTTGGTGAGGTCACTGAGCACCCCATAAATACAAAACCATGATGAGGGACATTCTTCCACTTACAACAAAAACTTTCTGTCCTGATAATGGCAATCTCTTTTGTTTTTGAAGCTTGTGTTTGGCCTCAATGTTTAAAGAGCATGAGGAAAAAAAATGTAAACCACATGCCATGACCAAGCCAACTAACCAGATCCCAGCCTAATTGAAAAGTAGATGAAGTATTGTCTGGGCCAATATTTTTCACTGTCATCAAGGGGACACAAGAAACAAGGGGATTTATCACAATTAAGGTTGTTGTTATTGTACAGCCCCACCAGTCATTTCTAAACATTTTTGTGCATTGTAAATCTGTCACTATTTATTCTGGCTAGTTTTCTTTCTGGAAGTGTTAATTCATTTGGACATTTTTTCCATCTAGCATGTGACAGCAAATGCATAATAAAATAGTGAGGTAGTCTTATCCATCACACAGAGTAAGAGAGGCTACTGATGCATGGTCAAGGTGTTTAAAACTTAGGGGAAAGCATCATAGGGTAAAGGAATCTGATCAATTTTGCTTTAAAGGTATACCATTCAGGATTTTGGCAACATGGTGCCAGACCTTAAGTAGCATGCATTTGAGAGGAAGCTTTAAAAACTGAGGACACAGTGCAGAAAAAAACACAAATATAGCAAGGCAAATGCCAAGTGGACAAAACTCGTTCGAAAACAAGAGTGAATCTGGGCAGGCTGTAATCATGTGCTGTTTATACCTACAAAAAGTAATGCACTAGAATTTGTAAATAATGTCCGTAATTGGAAAGGCTGCAATCACGTGACCAATGCGCTGCATAGAGGAAAGACGGAAGTAGTATAAAGAGCGAAACTCTGCCTAAGGAGGCAGGTTGGGGGAGTGCATCAGGCTGTTCTCAAACTGTTTCGTAGGTTTTTCTACAAAAAGTAATGTACCTAAATTCATACACGTCCCACATAATCATGAGCCAGCAATTCATGCATAACCCACATGACAGGAGTAAACAAGGAGGTGGTCCCGAGCGGTCTTGTAAGGAGCCAGGTTGGGGTGGTGAATGGGTCACAAAGCAACGGACTTTCCCATAGGACATTCCCCAGGAGATGTGCGTTCACAACTGTGTGAACTTTGAGTGACCTTTGAGTCATTTTAAGGTCCGTCCTCACCATGTTTCTTTTCCTAAACCTAACCGCAGAAACTCTGCGCTAATTACAGAACTTTACATTAAGAACGTGATGTCATTCATGGGGCGCTAATTCATAGGACATCATAGTAGCCGTTCTATGACGAACTTTGGGTGGATGAGTCAAACAAACACAGGACTTTTCCCCAGGAGACTGATGTTCTTTTTTTAAAGATATTTTTTGGGGGCTTTTTGCCTTTATTCAATAGGACAGCTATATAGTAAAAGCAGGAGAAAGAGGGGGGATAACATGCAGGAAGGGGCTGTGGGTTAGAATCAAACCAGTGGCTCCTGCAGCAAGGACACAGCCTTTGTATGTGGGGCACCTGCTCTACCAGGTGAGCTAATGGGTACCCCGAGACTGGTTGCTCTTGTCCTGTGTGAAACAAAGGGAACTTTGAGTCATTTTGAGGTACGATGGTGCCAATTACCGCATGCATTTGTTTTGGAGAGCGAGAGGAAAATCATAAATGTTCTGGTGTAGCTCTGAATTTCTTATAAACTGAGGACAACTGCCTGCTGTATATTTGTGTTCATGGTCACAGTCACAGATAGTTTTCCGACTTCAGACTTCCGCTGTGTCCGACCCGAGGCAGGCTACGCTAAATAGTCATATAGAGAAAGGCTTTTTTGTCGCTGTTGGGTTCAAATAAATATGCGGATCTTCAAGGGGGGGTGATACGAACTAGGGACAGTTTTATAAATGGTAAAAAGTTCCGCACAGCTGCTTTAAGTATATAACTTTATGTTAAATACGTGACAATGCCTATCTGTGTTTCTTTTCCTAAACCTAACCTACATAACTTAACTTGCTTAAACCTAACCAACGTAACGAACAACGCCATTCATGGGGCTCTAATTCTTTAGATATCTTGCAAACTGTTGTATGAGAATATGTTAATTTTGGGTTGACTTTCACTTTCATTGGTGACACTTGCTACAAACATCCATCCATTTCCATCCATTTTCAAATGCTTATCTGAAGCTGGGTCGCGGGGGCAGCAGGCTGAGCAAAGCATTCTAGACGTCCTTCTCCCCAGCAACACTTTCCAGCTACTACTGGGGGACCCCAAGGCATTCCCCGGCCAGACAAGATACATAATCCCTCCAGCGTGTTCTGGGGCTGCCCCGGGGCCTCCTACCAGTTGGATGTGCCCAGAACACCTCTAACAGGAGGCGCCCAGGAGGCATCCTGATCAAATGCCCAAACCACCTCAATTGACCCCTTTCAATGCAAAAGAGCACTGGCTCTACTCCTTGCAACAGTTACCAAAAAAATCTGCCTAGTATTACTCTAGGGCAGCAAAAGACAGTAAAATAAACTGACAGATGGAGATGGTTGAAACAAGCACTTTCTTATTGCGTACAGGCCAAATCAATTGGAGTAGACCAGATGTTCAGCAAGTGGGTTGACCTTTTTGCTTGTCATGGTTTTAATTTTGATATCAACTCTTAGTCTGGCAGTAAAAGAGCAAGAATAACTTGAAGGGGAACTGAAGGTGTGTGAGCACTTCTAATAAGAGTTCAGGGAGAGGAAACAAAGTACAGACATGCATCACATTAAAGGAAACATCAATAAAATTCTCCCTGCTGCGATTTCTGCGGGAGCTCCATGACATCTGTTGCTAATGTGGGGTACGTTTCCCGACATGAGCTAAAAACAAGCACTTACAATGGAAAGCAGTCACATTTCCCTGAAAGTATCATGACGTGCATGAGATATTTTCTCATTGTCCCATGAAGTGCTGTAAATGTCATCACTTCCCAACCAGCATGTCACAGCAGCAGACGAATGCATGAATGATGTTCAATGTGGCGATCTTACATTCTGCGTATCCTTTATACAACTGGAGCTGAGGATTCCCCTTGTTTTGTTAGGAATGAAGGACACATTTCTTTAGTTTGCATTAAAAAGAAGAGATGAATGGATAGAAAGATGGTGTAAGACATGAGGAGATGGATCAATAAAGCATAAATGACATGCTATTACATTCTCATTTTTACAATCTAATGCAAAGCAACTCCTAAACTACAGCATCTGACTGTGGTTCTAGTTTTTCACAGGAAGGATGGAAGAAATAATGTTTCTCAAGGTTGTGATTGGTTGATATTTTCAACCAAACCACAAAGGGCCAAAGCAAAAACATCTTTTGATGTACCGAATGATCCCAAAATTAGTAAAAGCACTTGTGGACGAGTTGTCAGCTGAAATAGAAACTTAATGCCTGTTGACATTTGTGACAAACACGCTGACAACTTTGGTATTTGAGTGATTGGTCAGTGTGTGTTACTGCATTCCACTGTCCTGGTTGGGAACCAGTTTGCCCGTCCACATCCAGATCCCAGAGTCGGTAACTGAGTCCAACCATTTGAAGCTGATCTCAGATAAGCAAGCAACAGTCTGCTCACATCTGTACTCTCACACACAGACATGAAGGACACAAGCAAATACACATGCCGACCCTGATACCAACATGCACACATACCACACATGCTGGCTAGCAGTATACGTCCTGCTGTTTCATGTAGTTGCATTTATGTTGTAGTAGTTTTATATACAGGAATTTATGAGAAATGCTGTATACTGCTGTTGATGTACTACGTGACTCCTATTTAAAGTCTCTGTGGGAGGTCTATGGACGTCAGACCAACATGGAGGTAGTTTTTAATGCAAAGCCATACAACAGTACTCTTCAGTCATTGATTTCTCGTGTATAAACAATATGGTGAGGGGATTTTTTTTTATCTGTTAATGGGATACCAGTCTTCCTTTCTTCTTCTTCCATAACAATCTGATTCCAGGTGATTTCACCCTCCACTCTGTCAAAGTTAATTAATACATCCATTCCTCTTTTTGATGATAAAAACCGAGGACCTTTGTTCATGTTAAAAAGAATCTTTCAACACGATGAAATGAAAATTCAAGGCAACTTAATTAATCTTTGTAGTCTTTATTCTCTCCGCATAGCCTAATTGAAAGTGTCCTAGTTTCATAGCTCTCTGATCATGGAAATTAGTAAGATGGGGAGAAAGCTCCACTGCAGCACCAAATCTGAGGCCAAGCATTACATGCACTGATGTTCCAAGGTTATATCTTAACTTTCAGAGGAAGTGTAAACCCTGATAATGACTGTGTCATTATGGAGCATCCGGTGATTCAGTCATCTCTGTCCTCAGTCCAAGGAGCAGTTTGCTCCTAAAAATACTGCAGACACTGTAGCAGAACCACAGATATTATCTTTTAAGAATTATGTTTCCTCTCTGTGCTAACAACATAATCCTTGTTCTTTTTGTTCTTATATTTTTGTAAAAACTGGCAAACATGCTGTAATAAAAACAAAATCCAGCATGATTTACCTTCATCCCCACTGCTTCCTCAATAAACACAAATGCTGAGAAGATTTCCCGCAACTGTGGAGTTCCCCCTCAGATTAAGGGATGGCTTTTAGTTCACTATGTTTCGTTTTTACTGCTGACATTTTATTTCATTTCAGTCTAACACCTCTTAGGAGCGTTATTTCAAGTTAAAGCTGTGCAACAAAAAAGCTCTGATTAAATCACTACACAATATCTGCCCAGCACTAAAGGACATGCAGACAAAGTTAGCTATATAGTCAACATAGTGAAGCATCGCTGCTAAGGCAAATACTTCCCTCATGAGTCACTAGAGAGCAAAACAGAGCTAAAGGTTGTGACCGGGCACCAGGTCGCTACCAGTGCTGTGTGGGTACACACTCATAAATGTCCCAAGCACAGAAAATAAGAAGAAAAGAAGACCAGACAGGCAGAGGGCAGAATCTTTGTAGATAAATACACTTCCACACACTTCTTGTGGGTCATAGGTGATGGCTGATGATTGTGTTTTTTTAAGGAAAATTGTGCATAATACATCTTCATGTGTAAGCTTATTAGTATATGCACATCAGGTAATTACTAACATCAATTAAATAAGAAGCTATCAGTATGTGATTTTGCAATCGGAACCCATCAGCTATTGTCTAATGATGATAAAGCGTCTGGGGGCGAGGGCCAATATGTCAGGCTGATCCCGTGTAGCCAGCAAACTTTGTCTTTCTTGTGTTGGTCATTTTGGCTAATCTCTACAATAAATTATAGTTCTATATGAATGCAGATACATTTTTTAAAAAGCTTATAAAAAGTGAACTTGCCATCAGATGGGTTCCGAGTTTGCAGCCAGTTTGTTCCACCTATCCACACGGACTGTTAACCTGTTGTCTCAACATGGTTGGTCAATACTACTCGGACTACAAACAGACTTCAAATGGAAACCAGAACACTTTAGACACCAAAATCTTGTCCCGTCTTCTACAGATTCTGCATACATTTGCAAATATCTGTTTATAGAGATTCTTTAAGTCTCACATTGACGTAGTTTTTAACTTGCCTACGTACTACAACACCATAATAGAATCCCTGAAACTCAATTATGGCTTTTGGTTTGCCACCCCACAGTATTCGGTGGCCCAATTTGGCAGCCCCTATAAAGAATATGTTGGGGCACCGCTGCCTTCAGCTGCTGTGGTTCACTATTACATCTCAGTCTTGGTTTTCATGTTTTGCTAGTTGTCTCCTTGTGTGCCAAGTGCGATGATGCCAAACATCTAATCATATACTGGGTAAAAAGACAGATGGAACAACAACTTATTGTCCAACATGTCAAAGATTAAAAGTTCAAGCAACATTTGTTCTGTACAAACAACCACACCTGGCCCCTCAGCTTCAGCTCCAGTTTCACGTCAACAATTCCACCATCGTCTGGGTTCCCGCAGAAATCCGAAACCTGACTTATATATTTAGGAGACAAACAGCTGCTGTCAGCGTAAAATATTGCCAACCTTGACACCTGGGGTCTTTGGTGATGTTCATGGTGGTAGATGCTGATGTGTGTGTTCTGTCCTCATGTGCACTTAGCAGCCTGCATGGTCTATCCTTGTATAAAAGAAACCAAACCTTTGCGTGCTACAGAGCGGCCATGGCAGTCTGAGGGGGTACATTTTTGATCAAGCTGCTTGTGGTATTTCTGTCAGCTTCAAGGACTTAGCCTGCTATGTGTCCTCACAGCACTCTTAGTGGTGGCTTGTTCTTACAGGAATAACCTGAGGAACATTTAGTGCGCAAGTGTCAAATCATATCAAGACTTTATGGTGTCTCGCTGCCAATCATCCGACCAACAACAAATTATCCAAGAGTCTTGTGATTATTATCACCATTTTCAAAACCCCCACACCCCCAGAAGGTTTGATTCCAGGAAACAGAGCTCTTTTTTTGTCTCCGACTCTAATAAGATCTGTATGCCACCGCTGTGAGCGTGTTATTTGATTCATAATTTGCCCTTTCTTATAAGTGCTTTCTTGTGTAGACTTTTAAAAATGTATTTTTTCAAACATAACCTCTCAGCAGTGGTTCCCTCTATCCTAAGCCGACTCTACGTTTTTCTTGGCGCCAATCTTTCCCCCTTGAATCCAACCTTTATCCAGTTACTGTGTTTAAGACCCTACTCCTTCTGCTAAAGAGATTAAATTCAACATCCTCTGCTACAGTAACCAAACACATGCAGACAGGGGGGAAATTACTGTTATTATTATTATTAAAAGTTCTGACAAAAGTGTTGAGACGATGAAGAGGCAAGGTAAGAGGCATGATTAGCTCAGAAGAAAAGAGTAGTAAATGCTGGTCATTATCTTTCTCCTCCTCCTTTCCCTCTCCCTTTTCATTCAATCACTTGAGGAGAGGAGGAGAGGAGACACTCCCAAGCTAACTGCCCATTGGCCTATAGGCATTTGGGAGAGATTTTAGCAATTGAAGAGGGAGGGAGAGAGCAAAAGTCACTGGCAGTGTTGAGGTCTTTGAATCAACAGGTGGCAGAGGGAGAAACTTGCTGACGAAGAAAGAGAGTAGAGGAGAAGAAAGTTAAAGAAAACCCTCAAGGGTAAGGCTACATTTTCATTTTGTCATTCTCAGTGATTTAAAAATGGCACTTCATTTGTACAGTCCCCAATCTGCCTATTTTTATTAAATGATTTAGTTTACTCGCCATTATTAGTCCAATTACCCTGTGTGACATTTCTTTAGACGTTTTGTTAGGTAGGTTTTGTTTAGTTCAATGTTAGATTAAAGTAATTTATTTTATGACATTTCTATTTAGTAAAAAAAAGTAAGTGAAAGCATTTTTATGATGATGAATCAAGAGAAAAACAACTTTGTTAATTAAAGGTCTGTTGTGCTAAGAAAGCACTCTTATTTATTTTTACCTCATCCCAAGGTGACCAAGTACATGTTTGCTTCTCCTCTGGTACTCTTTCTCTCTATTTATCAACCTGCTTCACACCAGAAATAGGCTATTTCTCCGCTTTTCTTTCTCTCCATCCATCTAAATGTTCTTAGCTGTCTTTCCTTCCTCTTTTCTTGTTATCCCTGTCTCACCTCAGCCTATCTGCCAGGCTATCACCAGATGGGTGGTAGGGCTTGAGTGACACAGTCCACATCTGCAGCCTCTCACCCTGACCCTGCTGTCAGTTACATGACAGTGTTAAGTTTAACTTGACACCTGGAATTTATGATGTGTCTCAGGACTAAAGGTGGTCTTATGTTAGTTTGGGTGTGCATGGCAACACTTTGTCTTCGTTGTTTCGTTGTGGAAATCTTGGTCAGCGATAACTGACGTGTGATGGCGATGAGATGCTAAATGAGGTTATGTGAGCATTAAAGTGTTGGTATGTTTTTTCCTGCATTTGCAGTGCATTTACTTTGGCATTTTTATTTTTAACTTTAAACATCTGTACGACTTGTATTTTTACTTCACAACATTTATTAAACAGATTTAGTTACTCATTACTTTACAAATTAATACTTTACTTACAAAACAGCACTGTTTTATTAAATATAATGCATTTTTATAGAGTGAACCCAACAGTATCAAACAGTTAGCTCAACCTGTTAAAGCAACACCTGTTAATGCATCAGTGATAAACACCCCTATAAATCATCCAGTAATAAATAGCATTACACTGACAGGTGCTACTCTGCATATAGAGTACTTTTCCTTAATAATTTGAATGCAGGAATACTTGTAATGGAGTATTTTAGTGTGGTACAGCTACTTTTACTTAGTATATAATGTGAATACATCCTCAGTCACTTATTTTTTTCAAAGTGTATTGCTGAATACGTCATGTATTGTAATACAGAAAATACAAAGAGTATTTAGAAAAGTTATAGTTTGAAATTTGGATCAATTTTAACCTTCTTTAAACTTTCAAAAATGCACTAATCAAAAAAGTTATTCTCCCTTTGGAGCCTTTAATTCCTGCAAAAATGATCTTCTGTTACAATTTACGATTTGTATATCTAATACCACATTGTATTGTAGATAATCTTTTATTGTCTGTCAACAATGCTGCCAACACTAATTTTCCTCCATGATAATAACATAAATATTTATAATAACTGTGTGCTCGGGTGATGGATGTTCTCACAGGGCTGTCGATCTAGTAGATTTACCTTTAATGCTACTGTGCTGGCTCGGGGAATACACAGAAGCCCTTGCAAAATGAGCTACAGATGTGGGCCCTCAGCCATGCAAAATGATAGAGAGAGGGAGGCAGAGGGAGAAGGGAAGGAGAGAGAAAGAAAGAAAGAAAGCGAGACACACATACCCTGAGTGGGTGGCTCATAAAAAAGTGTTCAGATTGCATAACGTGACTGCTTTCATGGAAACCTCACAACTTTAGTTTTTTCATTTACTTTCACTGATTGAAAATGGCCCCATGGCACGTAAAAGCTACTCCAAACACATTTTTATTATTTCAAAAACTTATCTCTGTCTAGAACTAAGGCTTTATTAATGCTCGGGTTGTGTTATTTTTCTTTCTTTTCAGTTGGTTAAGTTTTCATCTGACCCACTAAGGGGAACAGAGCCTCTATGGTCGTGATGAAGCGAGGGCCTTATCGAGGGCTACTTGTGGTCTGTAAGGCAGCGGGAGGCAGACAGAACTGTGAAGATATGAGCCCGGCTCTCAGACGATAATTGCTTTCAGCTTCGTTTTATTCATTTTAGTTTCCCCCGTTCTGTCTGCAAGCTGCTGCAAAGTCAGGGAAAGAGGAAGGGGAAGGGAACGTCCACACGTTTGCAACCGCACATAAAGGCTCGACCTCGCAGCTCCACTTTTTAAACCCTCCCTTCTTCTCATCCTCAGTGTTGTTGGTTTGGTCCAATGAGACTTTTCTTGAGCTGAAACCTGGCGAAACAGTCTGCTTTCTGTCTGAGGCTTAATGGCTCTCTAGAGAGGATAGGGCAAATGTGCACAGACTGACCAAGTCTTCTTCTTCTTCTCCTTCCTATCTCTGTGTGTGTATCTGTATTCCCAATACAAGTTTTTTTCTACAGCTGTTTGTCTTTGTTTCACTTGCGGTCTTCCCCTCCCTGTCTCTGTTTATTTTAACCCAATGTTAAGCGCATTCACTGTTGTCAAAGCGCTGAGAGAATACAGAGATTTTTAGAAACACAGACAAACATTTCTACAGCTTGTCAGGAAGCCTTCAGTGAAAGGTGTCTGTGTGTTGACAGACAGTATTGTCTCTAGGTCATTAAATTGCTGTTGCTACATGTGGAGGTAATCCCCCCTCGCCTCCGTAAGCTATAAATGACAAGTTTCACACACATACTGTACACATGGGCAGAGTCCCACGCACCTCTTTTCTCCCATATAAAAGAGTGAACACATCCCAGGTAGTGAACTAGCATTTTACAGGCCCATTGACATAGCTCTGCTTTGACATAGAGAAGTTATTGTCAGGAAGGAATTTTTAACTGTGTTTATGGACATGTTGAATTTTACTTGAGAAGGGTTTGGACGCCAGGTTGAAATGCTATCTGGTCGGGCCATGTGCTGAAGTGAGAGCATCCACTGGACTGAAGTGATTCTGTTTTCCCGCTTTATCCTGCTTATGCACGTTGATTCAGAGTGACTAATGACAGTGAACTGCTTTTACATCATGAATGTGATGGACGCCAAACCTGAGCTCAGCATCTTTGTGTTAGCGGTCCATTGGAGAATATCCAGTGAATGGCTTCTGTTTTCACAATAATGAGTAAAAAACCTTTGCTATGTGTCACAACATCCAATTAATGCTCCATACATCTAGTATATCATTCAGTGGTACCTAATCTTTACTGCCATTTCACCGTCCCACTACCATCTGCTGCGGTTATCCTTTACCAGCTCAGTGGCCTAGTGGTAGAGTGTCTGCCCTGAGACTGGGAGGTCGTGGGTTTGATCCCCAGCCGGGTCATACCAAAGACTATAAAAATTGCACCCATTGCCTCCCTGCTTGGCACTCAGCATCAGGGGTTGGAATTGGGGGGTTAGATCACCACATGATTCAAGAGTGGCACCGCTGCTGCTCACCGCTCCCTCAGGGAATGGGTCAAATGTGGAGAACAAATTTCAATCAGTGGGACTTTAACTTTAAAGGAATACTTTGCCCCCCAGATGACCATTTGTATATCAATTACTCATCACGTGTTCGTGTTGAATTTATTGAAGAAATGTGTTGGGGTTTTTTCCGCATGCCTCTGGTGAACAAAGAATCCAAAAACAGAGAAAAGTCTTGTCCGTGTTAAAAACAAACAGCAAAACTCTATCAAAACATTCATTTACAAACTTTCACAGAACTCTTGCAATATAATCCAAGTCTTATTTATCCAGTCGTATTCTCAGTGCTCTCAAACATACAGCCTTGTCTAACAGGAAGCTGAACAAAAAGTGAAACTTATCCATGCTCTCTTCAAAACCAGACTCCATTGACCAAATTAGTAATTTTACCTTGCTGAACACAGGAGCTGCTGGTCTACTACTGCTTCTCCCAGTCAGGATTTTAGTGTTATTGTGTGACTTTGCTTAATCCAAACTAAAACTCCAAAACCCCAACTGCATGAGTTGTGTGAGAGTTTGTAAATGGATTTAGTTTTGCTGTTGTTAAAGCCATAGTTGGTAATCCTGTTCAGAAACACTTCTTGTTATACTGGGTAAAATGGGCCTTCCATCCTGAAAGTAGTTAATACATAATGTGTTCAGAAAAAGGAATGAAAAAAATCCGACCTCTGTGGCAGCTGCAGGCCTGTAAAAATTCTGACCAATCCCTGCCATTCGGTGCGAATGGAAAGAACCAATCAGATGCCTTCATGTCTCGTATTGCCTGAACCCCTCTCCGTCCCTCCCTCCCTCCTCACTGCGTGCACTCATCACGTGTCACCGTTGCCGGAAATATTCAGCACACTCCTCAGCAGAAATACTGAGTAAGCAGGAGTTTGCTGAACAATGGCAGAGAAAATGCAGCCAAAAGTACCACTTCCAGTGTTACTTGTAATGGCTCGCCCCGCTAAACAGGCTGAGAAAGGAAAGTCAGAGGCAGAAAAGGCTGCGACGAAAAAGGCTTTGGATAAAGTGAGAGGACAAACCAGACATCAACAGCAGTCCAGCTTTTGAACGGTGGAGACAACTGAGTGAGCTGAAGGGCCTGAAAAGTGATGCAGGGGTTGCTGTCTTTCTGTTGGACAGGTAATTATTTGTTTGCTTTGGGGGGATTTGTTAATTTACTCGGCTCTCCTCTGCTCTGCTGACTGCAGGATGCACGTTCAGGCATGTCTGGGCTCGTGGCTTTGGATGGAGCACTGACGGGAGGGGGAGCAGGGGGCGGAGCTTAGAGGAGGTGCCGCTTTCAAATCTTGCTAGCTCTCCAACATTACCAACTATGGCTTTAAATGTGGACCCTTTTTATTCAAATTCATCAAGCATTGTCTCTATTTTTGGATTCTACGTTACCTTGATGCATACGAAAAATATGTTTCCCTCATGAATTCAACATAACATGAGATGAGGAACTGATATCAAAATGGTCATTTATGAGGGTGAAGTATTCCTTTAATATTAAGTAGCCTATACAATGCATGCTATACCAGAGGATATACCTCATTCTATCTATCATCCTTCCCTGTAATGCACCCATCTCTATTTATCCATATATTCATCCCACCATTCAACTATTCATTCATCCATCTCCTACACATTCATCAATATTTTCATTCATTAATCCATTCATTTATGCATCCATATATGAACCCATTCAATTAGCCCCCATCCTTCTACCCATTTACTGATTTATATATCCATCCAACCTTCTTCTACCCAATCATATATCCATCAATCCATCTCTCTGGTTGTAACTCTCAAATGTGACTGCACCACTTCCCTCTCTATTCCCCATTTCCTCTCTCCATTAATCCCTCCATCTGCCTCTCTTTCCTATACGGGGACATTCTCAGTGCTCAGTCGCGGCCCTCTGCTATGCTTGGAAGGTCACAGTGCTATCTCCTCCAAGAGAAATAAGAAAAGGGCCTGAAAATGGCAAGCATCAAATAAAAACCTTGACAGAGAGCTATAAACATGCTTGTTAAGTGTCTCTGTGCGCCAGCGCTCAGTGCCATTCCACATGGCTATAGTGTATGGTCTATAATGCGGCTAACTGCTAAACTGTCACTGACTCAAACACACTCTCTCCATCACTTCCTCCCTTCACCTATTCGCTCTCTCACACTCACTTAATCTTTCTTTAATCTCTATTTCCCTTCCTTTCCGTTTGTCTCTCTCCATCTCCTTCTCTTGATGTCTATTTTACCTCCTCTCTGGTTTGCCCTCCAAAGACTTGGCCGTTGATTAAACACCCAATAAAGTTTTGGCTACCACATAGGGTCAAAAAAGCAATTTCCCAGTGATGTCATAGTTTGGATTTCTCGCACAGGCACCAGTCTCCAACCTCAAGCTTTTGACCAGCAGCATCAAACAGACAGCTAAAATAACCAAACAGGGTCAGCTATATTGAGTTTGGACAAGTTAGAAACAGGTCATGGTAATTACACGTCTATTTAAAGGGCTGGAGACTTTTAAATCACTGAACTTCTTGAGTTACAACCTGTGTAAATCATCAGAAGGAGGAGAAGGTTTATTTTACTGAAAACAAATTGTGTCAAATTGAGTACTTGCAGTAGATTTCCATCTTGGCAATTGAGAAAAAATCTTTGCATACTCAAAAGATCAGGTAATCTCACTTACTCTGAATCTCTGTTAATCTGATAATGGTGTCAGTGGAGGATTGGCAGGTTTTAGACCCACTTGTTGACATTTTAATGTTCTGGCGAATGCTCGCACAGTGTCCAGTGGGGATTTTTAGGATCTGTTTCTCTCTCTCGCACATTTTGTTCTTTTCCATCTGTTTTAGTCTTTGATGCTCGACAAGCAAATGTCGATTTAAACTCCTCAAAGTGGCATCTTGTTAGCAAACATCAGTATAAATTTACAAAATTACAAAAGTACTATTTTTTATTTAACGTATATAACATTTTCCTATTTTTTTTTTTTAGAAACTATGTTTATTGGGTTTTGCACTCACCAGCCACTTTATTAGATACACCTTGCTGAACTGCCTTAATTCTTTGTGGCATAGATTCACAAGGTGCTGGAAACATTCCTCAGAGATTTTGGTCCATATTGACATGATGAGATTTGTCGGCTGCACATCCATGATGTGAATCTCCCGTTCCACCACATTCCAAAGGTGCTCTATTGGATTCAGATCTGGTGACTGTGGAGGCCATTGGAGTACAGTGAACTCATTGTCATGTTCAAGAAACCAGTTTGAGATGATCTGAGCTTTGTGACATGGTGCGTTATCCTGCTGGAAATAGCCCAAAGTGTGCCAAGAAAATATCCCCCACACCATTACACCACCAGCAGCCTGAACCGTTGATACAAGGCAGGATGGATCCATGCTTTCATGTTGTTTACACCAAATTCTGATGCGGTCATGTGAATGTCGCAGCAGAAATCCAGACTCATCAGGCCAGGCAACGTTTTTCCAATCTTCTATTGTCCAGTTTTGGTGAGCCTGTGTGAACTGTAGCCTCAGTTTCCTGTTGTTAGCTGACAGGAGTGGCACCTGGTGTGGTCTTCTGCTGCTGTAGCCCATCTGCTTCAAGGTTGGACGTGTTCTTAGTTCAGAGATGGTCTTCTGCAGACCTTGGTTGTAACAAGTGGTTATTTGAGTTACTGTTGCCTTTCTATCATCTTGAACCAGTCTGGCCATTCTCCTTTGACCTCTGACATCAACAAGGCATTTTCACCTAGAGAACTGCCGCTCACTGGATATTTTCTCTTTTTTGGACCATCCTCTGTAAACCCTACCCCACCAGTTTACACTGAATAAGACAAAAGTCTTGCAGATGCAGGGGATACCATTTTCCTGCCTGCCTTTTCTGTCTGTCTTCTATGGTTATATACAGTGTGTGCAGGACTGTAACAACTTCGGGGTTTTGCAGAGCATGCATATTCCACTGAATGACCCTGTACGATTTCAAACAAATCCAATATATTTATTTAAGCATGTATGCTACTGTATATTGCTGTGCAGTTTTCCAGCTGTCGAGCATCACAGCAGGGCCCGCAACATTTTATTACTGAGCTTTCTTTTCAGTCACTCTATTAGAGGGTATGTGTTTCCATAGACCACACAAGCTCAGCACAGATCAGAAGTTTCTTCTGCCGCAATTCAAACTTTTACACCAGAATGTTAAATTCAGACCAAAGTCCAAAAAAGACTGAAGGTTAAAACAGCCCTGCTATTTTTGAAAGCATGTAATTTTGCTTCCCGGGCAAGCCGCTCGCTGTTACGAGGTTTTAAGTTCACATGACATCACTATCATTAAAACACAATGACATCATCACAAAGGACAAGTTTCAGAAGTTTTCAAACGCCTGACTGAGCACAATTTATGGTTTAGAGCAAAAGGATCTCTGGCAAAGTGATGACTGCTCGGTTTCTGCTGCCATACTGTGGAATGAGGGCACAGCGCACACACACACACACACACACACACACACACACACACACACACACACACACACACACACACACACACACACCACAGTGACATAATGGCATAATGGTTCAGGTTTCCTGAGATTAAATATACAGCAGCGTGCCCCACTGACTGTAATGTAACTTATTGTCTAGATAGTGTTTCTGTCCTCAGCTCTCTATTAAACAGTGACTGGAAAGTACAAACGTGACCCTCTTTTGACCCCGAGACTCAGGTCCAGTCAGCCGTGTCGACAAACATCTACAGATTCAGTAGCCCGTTACACATAGTTCATGCCAAAGATCCAATCTCTACAGCAATTGTATCTGGGGCCATGGGCATGGGCTAACCTTAACCCTGGCACCACTGATGGAATATACATTTCACTTTCATGCGATGAATTATCTCATACCACTCTGACAATCTTGGAGTTGAATTGGAGCCAGCAGTGAGGAGCTTAGGTTTGATCCTATTGATGTTTCTGTTGTGTAAGACAATTCAATATGCTTATGAGGTGAGCAGGGTTTTCTTGCCAAGCTTTGCTTACCTCCTACCACAGTTTTGTTACAAAAGTAATTACATTTGTGTTTTTGTTTGCTATTCTGTAACAATAACTGCTGCACAAACCATAAACTACCCTGCTGTCCTTTTTACTATTTCACGGAAACATTGCAATTATTATAGTTTTGGAGGGGCCCAATCCCTACTTTCATTGAGTAGTCACAGTTTTAAAAGTTACCTTACAGTCAGCGCTCTGCATGCTCACAAATGCTGTCCAACGGTGTTTTTAGACACACATAATCATTTGCATTCTATAGTTAGATGTCTCAGAAAGTGTAAAGAATCAAAAATGAACAAATATCTGCTCTTATCTTGACCTCTAGCCATGACCACGAGACTCCTGTGGAGGGCCCTGTGCCTACTTGTTCTACTCTGCATTGTGTCAAACTTCAGCTTTGCCACCACTCACCAA
This sequence comes from Epinephelus moara, assembly GCF_006386435.1. Lineage (NCBI taxonomy): Eukaryota > Metazoa > Chordata > Actinopteri > Perciformes > Serranidae > Epinephelus > Epinephelus moara. The sequence continues at coordinate 9,406,002 of NC_065526.1, read as the reverse complement.
GACCCCTCAGCCCCAGAGCAGGGAGTCACCTTCAGCCACGTCTATAAAATCGACATCCCGGGGAGCTCCAGTTGTAAACTTGAGCGCCTGTCAGACCAGGATGAAACAGGTAATAAACAAAAGAAGAAAGCTAGAGAGAATGCAATGGAGAATAACTACAAAAGAGATATGAGTAAGAGTGAGACATGATGTGAGAGTGGGAAAAAAAGAACTGTTTTTGTGTTTTTCAACACAAAGATATATAATAAATTTAGTGTGCATTGCAAAAATTACTGTAGTAGATGAATGTAGTTTGGCGTGAATAGTTTTTTGGTATCATTTTGGCTGCTTAATTTTTCGGGTAGTATGTAATGCTTATTTAGATTTTTCACCTGGCAATAAATATTGTACAACATTTACAGCATCATTGTGTGTGAGGAATGAAACAGTTGAATTTTTGTCCTGCTCTGTAGGTCTGCAGACAGAGACTACTACAAATGGAGAGAATGACATCATCTTCAGACACAACATCAAGCTGCAGACACCAAAGTGCGACTGTGAGGATTCGGAGAGCTTCAAGTCACTCTTGTACAGGGTCAACGGGCTGGAGGAGGAGGTCAACTACCTAAAGACCCAGTGTACTCAGGGATGCTGTGGAGGCCATGGGGCTGCAGGTGAGCTGTGCCACAACACAATATAATACAGCCAATAATATCGTGTAGCAGCTGAACTGGGAAGTCAACTCTTGACCCAATATCCTTCGGGTAAACAAGTGGAGAGAGGAGTTTGCAGTAGGGAGGAAGCTGCATTTTACATCCTGAAAACAGTATATTTTTTATGATTTATTTATTATAAAGTCAAGGGCATAGGTTTTGTTTCAACACTGGGGGTGACACATCCTCTTGAGACCCAAGCTTTTATTTGGTTTGCATTTTTAATTTCTCCTAGTTATTTGGGATCAGTAGGACCTGATAAGTATAAAAAACAAAACATTGTCAACAATTATAAAGTCTCAGTGTCCTCAAACAAGACAATAATAAAATTCCAATGTCCTCAAACAAGTACTTACTAATTAACAGTGTCTTAGCTTGCTACTGTTTCTAAAATTGGTCAATTTTGTTGCCATATCAAACTACAAACATTATTAATCATAAATAAACAAGTTTCAACCATTAAATGTGATCAGGTTTTTAACCTTGTCCATTTTTGTGTGGGGATCAGCTATAGACTGACTTGGCAGAGATGGCTGCCATCTTGTTTTTAATGGATTAGTGTATTGTGCTCTTACTACCACTAGATGGCACAAAAAAGTGTCCACAAATGAGGACAACAGGTCTATTAGTCTGAGTGGGCGGAAGTTCGCTGCATAGATCAGCCTCTCATTGGGCGGAACGAGCCACCCGCTGAAGTCCCGCCCTACCACCTCTGGTTATGTAGCAGTTTTTATCCGTTTTCAACACGTCCTTTACTAACTTTTGCGGTGTTTGATCTTGTGGGGATGTAGCCATTTTCCTGCCGTGGTTTGCGTCCTGTAGGCGATATTTTTGTGGGCGTGTTACACCAAAACCTGTTTCCCCCCAGCAATATTTTTGCAAGGGCACCGTTGCTGTGGCACCGCCCAGAATGATTGTGATTGGTTGAAAGAAATACAAGCAGCCAGGGTGTTTTTTCTCCAATCTTGAAGTGAGAGTCAGCCCAGCCAGACCTGGTGAGCGAGACTAGCTGTAGACTGACTTGGCAGAGATGGCTGCCATCTTGTTTTTAATGGATTACTGTATTGTGCTCTTACTACCACTAGATGGCACAAAAAAGTGTCCAGAAATGAGGACAACAGGTCTATTAACTTAGACTAGTATAAGGTCAAGTAAACCCAAAATGTGATGTCCTCATATGAAGACACAGGGTCCCACACTTAATTTCCTGCATTCTGGTGAAATTAAATTTAAATCAATTTAAATTTAAATTAAAAAAATTTAAATAGTGTGCCTTTTATGCATTAACTTATGTTGTAAGTGTGTTTAATTTTGTCACAGTGAAAGACCTCTACTCCTTTCATATTTCATTGAGGGGGACAAATGCACATGTAAATATTGAGGGGAATGTGTCCCCTGTGTCCCCCCCGAAATCTACACCCACATAAAACAGTATGCAAATAAAAAGAATATAATCATTAGAGTAAGTGAGGATATTTGCAAGTAAAAAAAACAAATACTTTATACCTATAAATAATTTAAATCTATAAATAACCCCTTCTCTGTCTCCAGGTGTGGACACAAGCTGTAGTGGCCATGGTACCTACCAGCAGGACACCTGCAGCTGCCTGTGTAACCCAGGTTGGGAAGGCCCAGACTGCTCAGTGTCCTCCTGCCCAGATGAGTGCAATGACAACGGCCGGTGCGTGGATGGAAAGTGTGTGTGCCACCAGGGCTACACAGGGGAGGACTGCAGCCAGCTCCTGTGTCCAGACAACTGCAACGACAAGGGACAATGCGTGGATGGAAAGTGCGTGTGTTTCCCGCACTTCACCGGTGAGGACTGCAGCATCCAGAAGTGTCCCAATGACTGCGTGGGTAACGGCCAGTGTGTGGATGGCCAGTGCATCTGTGAAGAAGGCTTTTATGGCGAAGACTGTTCATTAGGTAAGTTATTCAGATTGTTTAAAACACGAACTCTGAATTTGTTTTCATTGTAAGCACAATAACTGGTGAAATAGGCGGTGATAGAGGCTGAGAGTTAAGCTAACATTAGTTTATGTTAGCAAACGTTAGCGTGTAACGGGAGCTAACGGCTGATATGCTAGCAATAAGTGAATATGCTAGCACCAGTTAATGTTCACAATATATCTCCACTCTGTTAATAGTTATCCCATATTGTATGTGTAGTGTGCAATTTACTCCCCCAAGTATTTTAAATAATAAAGATTTAATGCTATTAAAGGCACAAGATAAGCAGAGTTAACGCTCAGTTAGCTAATTGCGAGTTAGCTAACTGTTAGCTAACTGTTAACCGAGCTAATTCATGGTTAGCATGAAGTGACCTGATTTCAGACATGAATATCATTAAAATAACCAATGTTATTATCTATGAAATTAAAAAAAGACTAAGCGCCACACCTTTGTGATGGTCCGCCAAGCTGTTGGAGCTAGCATGGCCCCAACACTGTAACTAACTGCACTCCCATAAGAAATATTATTACATTTATTGTAAAACAAAAATGCACATTCTGAGAAAGGCAGACAGAGGGGTCTACAATATGTGTTGAAGGATATCACAAGGATGTCAAACTCACTCAGCAGCAAAAACAGGTTAAAAAGGTTAAGATAGTTCGAAGCTAAAGCCAAACTACAACCTAAAGATGTCAGTGTCAAAGTGAACCACCATATTACTGTTGATTTAGACAGAAGACAATGAATATAAAGGGAATCTTTAATGATATTCTACCAGCTGTGTGTCATCGCAGTGTGTGAAGATAAGCAATGTTTAGCTACCTCCCGTCCCGCCAGCTACCGGACCTCCACTGCTGGACGGGCAGGGAGCTTTGGGGGAAGCCAAGTACCGCTCATCTGCACACACTGCAAGGACACATTGCTGGTTGAATATCTGCACAGTCTCCCTGCTTCCCTTCACTAGTTTCTGTACAGCAGGGTAGGCCTTTATTCAGTGTTATAATCATTAAAAAGCAAAAGTAGCATGTGTGTACATTCAGTAGGCTATATCTTCAGTAGCTAGCTAGCTAACCCTACACGTTTCAGGGTCTGAGTTTGGTTTGGAACAGGGAAGAAACATATATCTCCTTCCAAGCTTTCTAGGTAACGAGTATCGTTACTACACAACGTGCCCCAGGCACAACGGTTCGCTCAAAATCCACAAAATCAGCCTAAAATAGGATGAAAGTCTGAAAGGATTGCAGCCTATCGAGCACAAAGTATAACAATCAAGCAGCATTTATGAGAATAAAAAGTTCCATCTTTAGCAAAAGTAAATTTAGGTACATTGTGCTGATAATAGGCCTACCTCTCCTGACTCAGGACTTTGACTTTAACTCTTGCCGAGTCCTATTAATAGTTTTACTTAATAAAAAGTTTTGAGTTGGCCTGCTTGTTCTACAGCAACTAATAGCCTACCAACATTCCCAGTCAGAGAAAGAGTGAAAATAAAGTGTGCAACATGTGAAAAGTGTCAATTACATGAGTCACAGTCAATGCATGAGAGTCTGCAGCCCTGCAGTTAAATACAGGGACATTTCTGGGGACAGCTCCAGATAGGGACAGGCCACCAAAAACTGGGACTGTCCCTGGAAAATGGGGGCATCTAGCTGATTAGCTCTGTCATAATGAGACAATAGGTTCACACTTAAAAAGACAGATATTTATTGTTGATTTCTGTCTCATAAATATCAGCAAACCTCAGCAAATACAACAGCGTGGGCTCAGAAAATGATGGGTTAATTAAAAGTGAGCGGTTTACCACAGCTCATAAGCTAGCTTCATCCGTTTTGGGCTCTCCGTTTACTCAAAGGGCACGTTAGAGGGCATGCTAAAGTTGAACTTGAAATATTCGTGCATGACCAGACCTTAAAGTGGATCAACATTAAATCTGCATTGTTGTTGGCTTTCATGGCCAGGCAGTCTGACAATTTTGGTAAGCAATTCATAAAGAACAAAAAACACCAGCATATTTTCCAGTCTTTTTTATCCTTGCAGACATATACATCATTCATATAAGTTATGTTTTTATCGTAGCTAACAGTAACATTTCTGATGTGTGATGAAAGGTGTCTGAGCAAGCATATTCCACTGATCTTTTTATGGGTGAATTATATATCTGGGGAACAGCGTAATAACTTTTTATGACCTCTGCTTGATTTAGGTTCATCTATGTTTCTCATGAGAATTAAGATTTTACGTTTCAACTTTTTATTTTGTCACCTCTACAGCTCTGTTGACATTAAGCTGTTAATGTTAACTGCCATCTCATGGAAAACACAGATGCTACAAGGAGCTCTGGGACCATTAAAAACATAACACTTGGCCTGTTCACCTTCATATACATTTCTTTTTCATATCATTTAGTAAAAAAACACTTAGGTTCTTACTGAATAAATTCTTAGAGCTCAGAGAAATCAATTCGTGCTTGTACCAGCTTATCTGCTATCAGCTGTTTGATTCATGCTGCAGCATCTATGGCTCATTAACTTTTTGTACATCAGATATTTTGACCTTTAACAGTAGGAAAAGCACAAGTGTTACTATTAACATTAATGGTGGTTTTGTTCTATTGAAGTGCCCCAGTAAGAAATGATAGTGTGACAGTCAGCTAGCATGCACAATATGAGGACACTGAGGCTAAAGTAGCTAAATGGAATTCAGCTATCATTCATAATATTTTTTCCACCTGTGCTTTGTATTCTGTAAAAGCCCTTATTTAATTCAATTAGGTTTACTGTTAAATATTTACACGTGAACACAGAGAGATAAAAGGTTCAATAAAGTATCTGAGCTGAGCAAGTAGTTTGCAATGTGGAAGACAAACCCAGAATTAAAAGCACCATTTGAACCCTACTGTACCAGTAACACTTAAATCATTTCTACCAAATTTGACTCCTAACTATTTGCAATACATGGTCAATCCATTGACATACGTCTGAACCTAAAGGTATGGCAGTGATGATGGCCACAGTGACCTACTTCTGGGGAATTCAAAGCATCTCTCCAACAGTTATTTCAGATAGAGCAGCTGATGGTGCCTTTTCGGCGGGATGACCCTATGACCACTGACAGCTATCGCCTCTGGACAACAAATGACATCAGGTCACATACTGTAATACCACAGGAATATAAGAACACCCATCAGTCTTGTGGGGCTCCATTTGGCTTTGACCCACCTGAAGAGTCATCACCTTTCCTTCTAAATGCACTGCTCACCAAACCACTTACTGTACTGCCTCAGGAGCAGGGTATAAAATTGCATTTTATGGCAATTTAAGGCCAGGCGAGCAGAAAGGTGAGCAGCAGCAGCCAGGCATGAACAGTTTAATACACTGAGTTCATACTCTGACAGTTATTTCTAAGGATATCTTGAAGATTCAGCTGTAGGTGAATGGCACAGAATTTAGCTTTTTCAAAGTGCTCGTCTCTTGGCCTGCAGAAGGAGCTTTAAAATAATGTTCTATAGACGGCAGCCCCTGGCCGTACTTGTCTATGGCATTTCTTCCTCTACATTTAACCCAGAGTACAGAGCTCATACTTTAAAGCAGGGTTTTTTTAACGTTTGCTGCGCATGGATCCACCAAAAGAAGCTCCACAACCAATTTCAGGTCCTGAACCACAGTCTTCACAGTTGCAGGTCAGCTATGTCAAACCCTTGATGGTGATTTAGTTTCTTCAAGCTGTGTTTTGCTCTGCAGAGGCAGAGCATAGCGAGAGACAGATCTGCGGCTTCGTGTGTAGGTGCTGTTGAATAGAGTCCAACATCAATAGTGGCACCGTGTCAGAGGAAAAGTCAGGGAGGAAGGGAAAGTGGGAGGTTAGAAAAAAAATACATAGTGTTGTTTTTAGGTGTTAGTAATAGTTGTGGTAATAAGCACCGAGAGAAGAGGAGACATTTCTTTGTTTTATGTGGCTACTTTCCATTTCAGCACCTGGATGATGGATGTCAATCTGCTCCCTGCGTGATGACATGACTCTTGAAATACGGCTTTAGATATACTGTACATTCCTCGCCATTAATGTTGATACAGCTTCAATATTATTTTTTATCTCCATTATCAAAGGCAGACACCATGAGGGTTCAGAGAATCAGTGATGCTTTAACAGTGATAATATTTTTATAGCCTGAACCTTTGTCTATCCATCAGATTAGAGTAGAAAAAAAATTGGAAAGTTCAGCAGCCACATTTAATGAGATAATCTCGTTATAAAGCTGGTGAGATTTTTAAAAATGAATACAGTAACCTCTTTAGAGCTCTAATAACACAATGCAGATGCTGTGGATTTAGTGTTCTTATGGTAGCTCTTTTGACTGTCTGAGATTATGTTCAACATAATGTACCTTTTGAGAATTGTCCTCAACTCAAAACCGTATTTGGCTTCTTCTTCAAGTTCTGTGTGTACAGTAAGTGAAATGTCTCAGAGACTTGATTCATCTTTCCCATTTTAAAATATTTATAAAACACATGGGAAAAATAATAGGACACAGAGGAGCAAAAAATAGAAGCTAACTACCATTTGATTCCCATTTCATTTGTCCTGAACAACATTAACACTGATATTTCCTTTGTGCTCACTCTTTGCAGATTTACAGCCTTTTTAAGCAGTCCAAACTTGTTATTTCAGTCATATTTTCCTCAGAGAAGACACAAATCACTATATGTTTCCACTTTTTCCCATCTTAATATGTTAATTTATTCACCCCAGCTGTTCTGAGATATTATTCGAGGGTAAAGATTGTTGATAGTCGTGCCTAGAGTAGGGGAGTAGGGAGCAACAGGGGGATATTAACTGCTACTGCATGGAAAAGGATTGCTACATTTGAGAAAAAACATTAAGCTTCCTGACTTTGCCTTGTGGAACGGCATATGAACCTGATGTGAATTCCTTCCCTGCCAAAGTTATGGTGGCCTCCTTCACCACCCATCTCACTTTCTTCCCCTTGAAATATGCTTACGTTTGTGTGTGCTTCTCGAAATGTACCACCATCTACCATTTATTTCGCTCTATCGTGCCCACAGAAAGTTCGTCTTGTTTGTGGAAAGCCTCCCTCCCCAACACTGCTGACTTGCTGTCTTCTGTCTTTTGGCTGCTATTTTGTTATTGTACTCCACTGTAGTAATATACCTTCTGATTCGCCCCCTGCTGTAATTTTTCCATCATCTCTGATGAAGCCCTTTGGCCTTGTAAAACCACTGAAAAGTAATATATTTTCCAGTTTCCATCTCAGGTGTGCTAAAGAAATCTCACTGCATTGCTTTTTCCTGGTTCATGATTTCCTGGTTCTAATGTCATTTTGTGTTTTTTTAGGTTTTTTGAAAAGTTTGCACTGCTTTTTCAAGGCAGTAGCTCAGTCCATAGGGACTTGGCTGTGAAGCAAAGGGTCGGTGGTTCAAGTCCCCCTCCAGGTATGGAGTGTGGACTGGTAGCTAGAGAGATGCCAGTTCATGCTCCAGAGCACCGCAGAGGTTCCCTTGAGCAAGCCTCTAAATGCCCAACTGCTCAGGGCACCTGTCCATGGGCAGCTGCCTCACTCTGACATCTCTCCATTTAATGCACGTGTATAGTTCCCATTTGTGCATGTGTGTATGTAACATGTACATAACAGAACAGGGATTGACAAAGTATGTCCTCTTCTTCTTCTTCTCCCAAATAATGATATTGATCCAACCAGAAGCTACAAGAGTATTTATTCAGTGTCTATGAATTAACCTACTGTATCTCTGCTGCATTGAGATGAAATTACTTAAGTTAAGAAATATATCAAAAAACAAATGGAACTACTTGTAAAATTGCTCAGCAGTAATGTAATACAAACAAAATATAGAAAAACATTGACACAGTCTCCTCATTAAGGCCCCTGTAATTGTGTTTTTTTAAATCTTAAATATTCTAACATTAATATTCATTATTTAAAAAAGGATTTACTCAAATTTGATTGAGTGCTGACCACACAATCAAATAATGCCACATTTAACATCATTGTGGCTAAAACCTTGGTGCACAGAGATGCTAAATCATCTTTTTCCTACTGAGACTATCCTACCACAAACCAGTGTGAAAATCTCTCATGTGAGATACCCAAAATGGTTTTTAACTATGACAGAAAATGTTGTGGTCATATACAGTCATTGTAAGTAGCAGAAATGTATCATAAATAATCAGTATATAAACATATAAATGGTTTACAATGATTAGAATGCAGTTGTAACTCCTCCTGTAGACACCAGAGATGGAAGATGGCAACAAAAAATGAATGACAATATAGTAAAACACAGTTGTGATAATAAAAAAAAAAAAGATAAGATAGAACTTTATTTATCCTGGAGGAGAGGAGACATTCTTATTGTTGACAAGCACTGTACATTCATAAACACTAAAAATGTCCCTCTGTCTGCTTGCAACTGTGTTATTGCCATTTAATACTTTTATATACTGATTATACGGGATAAATAGGGATACTTAAAGTAAAGTGTAAAAGGCCCAGAGGAAATAGATTTTCTGGTCCTTTAAGTAAGTGTATTAAGGAAGAATAAAGGACATTAAGAAAACGACAAAGGAAAATAGTCAAGGGGCTGATTAAACAGATGGAACATTGTATTAAAATGTGCTACTGTGTCTCTGTTAAACCTTTTCTCTCTGTCTCTTCCTCTGCCTGTGTCTACCTCGCTGTCTCTGTCAGTCTTCGGCCCTCAGGGTCTGCGGTTGGTCCAGCTGACCGACGTCTCCCTCCTGGTTGAGTGGGATTCAGTTCGTGCAGCAGAGTATTACATTTTGACATATAATCCCAAAGATGATGAGAGACTCCTGGAGCAAGTAGGTTTTTGGTTTCTCTTCGATAGAATCTGTAGGAATGTCAAATAAAGGAAGCAGCATGGAATGATATATATTTTTTAATATTTTACCCTTTGTTTCAACTCACTGTATCTAAGATCCGGGTTCCCAACACAGAGAACTCCTACCTCATCACAGGACTGGAACCTGGGATCACCTACATTGTCAAGGTGTATGCTGTCGTTAAAGAAATCCAAAGCGAAGCAGAAAAGATTGAAGCAACCACAGGTGAGCACAGGCTGCAGGTGCAGGATTGAAAACAACAGTGAGGCTTTGGAATGTGTGCTTCTTTTGACTAAACGAGCATGACGCAGATTAAGAACCATTACTGGTGAAGTGGTGCAGGGCTGGGTGCAGCATGTTGCCTTTAAATGTGTTGTGTTGGTGTTGTAGTTTCAAAGGCAGATGTGACCCATTAAAGACTCAAGCGGCAGGGAGTCTAGGTATGGCCTGCAGGTTTGGGGGATTTAGTTAGATTTTCTGTGGATTAAACAGTCACATTTGAGGTCAAATCTAAGTGCATGCATGATGAGGCATGAAAACACTTAAGCGACAAGCTCTTAAATGTTTAGAGGAAGGAGGTGTTGCAGATTAGGTACCTAGATTTTAGGAAAGAGGCAAGAACACAGCACAAGGATAGACAAGTTTGACATTAGTATATTGATTTGATAGTTGCACATCTGAACAATAGCACTTCATGATGTGGGCAGGCACATGATTAAGGTATACATATATGCATGAATGACCAGTCTGTTCCACATATGCTAAATTGCTTGCAGCTGCAGTTAAAATGAGAAGATTTTTTTCCTGTATTTAAATCTACCGTAAATGTCTTTTGCGGAAATGCGATGCAAGAGAGCAATGAACAAGCTGAAGCCCGTTATTACTAAGTGTTTCATTAAGCACTGGTTTGTTAACCATTAAATTTAAAGGTAATTACAAGGAAATGGCTCCGCGGATGTGTTTAATGGAAATCGGACTTGTTCACAGATGTGGTAGAGACAGATGTGAGGAGAAAGAGATTACTAGACAGGATTGGGTGGGCGTGAGCGAGACAGACAGACAGAGGGAGCGATTGAGTTTGACTCTAATGTGTGGTTAGCCTGGTTAGCCATGGAAAACCTCACAGAGCATGGCATCCCCATATGGGCATGGGAAAACATGCCATCATCTGGCTTATGGTTGTGTGAGGAGTGCACCGCATGAGGCAGACTGGTTACATAGTCCTCGACTTCAAAAGATGATCTACTTCAAAAGAGGGTTTAAGTGAATGTTTTTCTTTCTCCTCTGGAAAAACTCAATAGCTGCCATAAAAAAAATACTAACGCTTTTCATTTGGTACCATTTGTTTTGTTTGATGGTACAGTTCTGTCTTTTTTCACCATATGCTGCCAATTCTGACTTCCCTCCTGGCTATACTAATATCCTAAATGGTACCTATCTGTTTACGCAGTTACATTCATGTATTTAATGCAATTTAATCTTTGGCGAATACCTCTGTGTGGGTATGATGCAGTATGTATAGTATCTCTGACTCACAGATAGGTTAAACCAGTGGTTATGTGTTATCACACTTAACTTTTGCATAAAATATGTGTATATATTTAATGTCTTTGACTTTAATGGCAGAAAAACAATAATACAGATGCATTATTTACACTGTCTATGCAGTTATATATTCTTATTTAAGGAATTTATGAAATTAATTCATGTAAGATGAGCAATGATTACATAATTATTCAATACCATTCACAATATACTCTAACATAATAATAATGAGAGTCGTACTGTGCTTGTATTTGTTTTAAATATGTGTGAAATATGTTTAACTTCAGTGTGCAGTTTTCCTGACATGTCAGTGAAGATATTATCCACAGTATATTGTAAGACAAGGCGTGATTTATTTATTTTGATAGAGCAAAATACTAATTTTCTAGTATCATGTTTGGTTATGATATTCTCTTGATGGCCAAATAGGAAATTCCTGTATGGCCTCCTCCCAAGAAAGGAAGGTAACATTTCAGGGTGGAGGGGATCCATCGTCTAGCCCAGGGACATGGGAGGAGAGCAGGGCAGATGCTTGTGATTAAGGAGGCTTTAATGCAGGCTTTCCAGTTTAAAGGGTCACGTCTGTACTCCCAGTTCCACCTTGCTTTCCAACACTTGTATCCTTCCCAGATGTCTCTGCCATCGATGGCATCAGAGTTATTGGCCAGACAGAAGTCTCTATTCAGGTGGACTGGAAGAACCCATCAGCTGAGGTGGATCACTTCAGGCTCACACACACTGACCCGGCTGGACAGGAGGAGGAGCTGAATGTACAGAGGAGCCAAGAGGCACGCACTAAGCACACTATTGCCGGTAAGAGTTTCAACAGACAAAAAAACAAGTTTGCATAGAAGATGTAAATACAAATAAAAAACCCTTAAGACCCAAAGTTGTGCTCTTATCTTAAAGTCTCTCTGGTTAAACGTAAACTTTGTAATAATTTACCTCTCAATATGATATCATTCAATTCAAAAGACCCACTAAAGGCTCAGTTATACTCGCTGCACAGATGGTCACACAGCAATGATGTGGGATTGTGACAAAGAACCGTTTGGATGTTTTATATTCTTTGCAGTTTGTCCTTATGGCAAACCAATATTTTCCCAAACTGTTGAGGAGTGTATCAGAAACTCAGGTTTATAGCATGGTTCTTCGTCTATGTGCATCCGTGTAATTAGGTAATGTTGAAAATTCCCTGACAGGCCAAAACCTGCTGCACGAGACCTCTTGGAAGGACCATGCCTAATAGATAATAGATAGAGGTCATTTTAACCGTGCAGACACTCAAGACCATCACAGATGCATCAAGCAAAAAACAAGCCTTATATTTCTTGCTTTTTTGAACTGATATTTTGCCCTTTTGTTAATTTTATTTCTGTTTTTTTTTTTATTTTTATTTTTTTTATACCTTTGTGCCATGAATAACTGTACCCGGAGGCATTATGTTTTCGTGTTGTCCGTCCACCCATCCCAATATTTTGAACACAATATCTTAAAAAGGCTTTTGGAATTTCCTCAAATTTGGCACAAACGTCCCCTTGGACTTATCAATGAACTGTTCAGATTTTGGTAGTCATGGGTTAAAGGTCAAGGTCACCGTGACTTTGTCTCATTCTTGTGAATGCAATAATTTCTTTAAATCTGGCAAAAACTTCAACTTGGAATCAATGATAAACTGATGAGATTCTGGTGTTCAGGGGCAAAGGTTAGTGTGACCTTGCATCCGTCTCATTCTCATGAAGGCGATAACTCCAGAACACAATGAGGAAATTTCTTCAAATTTGGCACAAACGTCCCCTTGGACTTAGCGATAAGCTATTCAGATTTTTGTGGTCATAGGTCCCAGGTCAAGGTCACTGTGACTTTGTCTCATTCTTGTGACTGTGATATCTCAAGAACACCTTGAGGAAATTTATTCAAATTTGGCGCAAACTTTTACTTGGACTCAAAACAAACTGAAATTAGATTTAGATTAGGTTTAGGTGGTCAGAAGTCAAGGTCAGTGTGACCTTGCATTCATCTCATTCTTGTGACCGCGTATTTCCTTGAGGGAATTTCTTCAAATTTGACACAAACGTCCACTTGGAGTGAAGAAGAATTTCCCTCTCAGAGAGCACATTTGATGGATTTTTAGGCCTGACAAGTTGAAAGTCTCCAGTATTTTGCAAAGGAAGAGAAGTCAGACATATAAACATGTGGTGGAACAGGAACGAAGGAGATTTAAAAATGTGTCTTTCTGCAGGTCTATTTCCAGGAACAGAATACCAGATCTCTGTGCAGGCCATCAAAGGAACCACTGAAGGAAAGCCTTCCTCTGTCACTGGTGCAACAGGTCAGTGTCAGCACGTCAGCGTCCAATGATCCATTCAAAATGCGTCACACAGTGTAAATTCTGTATATTATCAGTCAGAACAAAATGGGCCAATTTTCCCCACATGGAGTACCGCTGGACGGAAATTGCAGAGACTTGCGTTTGTGCTACCACCAACTGTGTCTGGATTGGATGACACTTAAAATGATAGATCAGCCATTTGTGGAAGTGAAACACATTTAAGACACAGTGAGGACATCCATATTCCACTTAGTCTTGAATTGGGTGCAGCATCAAAGACAGCTCTTCACTCTTGTCAGGCCACCAGTTATTCAGCAGTGGTTGGAACGTAATAGGAAAAACACATAATCTGTCATACACAATACTGACATGTGGTATGATACAACCTGGTATTACCTTCCACTCACGGCCAACGGTAACAGCATAATAAATACAGCCGGCAAGGAGCATGATTTTTGGTTAATGACGAAGCCCTGGAATTTACAGCCCAATAATCTGGACAGGTCGTAATGGCTGTGGTGAGCTTGTTCACCAAGAGGAAACATGATATGGATGGTGTAACGACTACAAGATGCGCCCTGATGGTTGAAGTGAGAAGGGTCGTGATTTACAGAGTCCATCTGGTAATGTTGGATTTTAGTGGTGTGGCGTTGGGTTTGACGCATTTGTGTTAACGTTTGGTTTTAGGTCGTGAGGAGGAATTCATTTTACAGTTTCACTTTAGCAGCTGGTCATGGCATTCAGTTGCTTTAAAGTTATTATTTAAGTGACTGAGGAGTGGTCCACAATGGCACGACAGGTCTTCAGTTTCTCCCATTATTCTGCTCATTTGTGCTTTGTTATTGTCTACTTTCATGTCTTTCATTTCTCTTCCTTTCTTTCCTCCTTCACCTAATCTCTCATCCACCCTCAGAGCTTACTCAGTTCAAAAACAGTCTCCAGGTTGATGGCTCTTCATTTTTTTAGACCCTGAGGCAGCCAATTTAATGGTTTTTAGTCATCAGTGTTAGCTAGGTATTTTCAAGACTCACCTCTCTTCTTTTGCAGTCAGTCAGGTGCTCAAGGGCCCCTGCCACTGCTAATCTTTCTGTGTGTGAGTGGGCCACCTACTCGTGCAGTAATTGCATGTGTCTGTGTGTGAATGTGCTAATCTACACCAGACAGACAGTGGCTTGTCTCCACTCCAGTGGCTACAATCCTTCATTTTAGGTGTTGCACGAAAAGGCTTAGAGGTGATTGAGGAGGATAGTCCTCAGCTCTGCTTGCCAGCGAGGATGTGCTGGTTTTATGATGTCTGGCATGACGCAATAGAGACCACATTCACCTATTATCTCACCAAACACGCTGTATGCACTGGGCCAGCGTGGTTATACGCAATGAGAGATACAAGGAACATAAGGAGGGAACTAAGAAAAGAGCAAAAGCAATAAAGAAAAAGAAGACAGTAAGTGCTATGATTACAGCAAGAAATGAGGGCACAAAATAAGCAAGAATAATAGGAGAGCACAGGGACAAAAAGGATGCAATGAGAAATCAAGATATTTATAGGGAAATCAGGGCAAGACTAAGGCAGGATATAAAAATTGATGTGTCACAAAGAGGCAGTTTCAGTGACATTATGTAGTCGTGCATAATGCATTACTGCATAGCTACGGTTATAGTATGAAACTGAGCTTTTGCCTGGAGAGGCTGTAACTGGCTCTTGTAGAAAGACTTTTCTAAATTTCCCCCTCATTTTTACCATCAGTCTTCCACTCTTTCTCACTTTTCTCTTTCTCAATTTCCTTTCAAGGTTCACTGCATGTATTTTATTTTTTATCACGTATTTTGTTGTGGTCCCTCATTCCCTGCCGGCCAAAAAGCCACTAGAACGCACTAACATTTGGCTTTTCCATTTGATGGGAAAGGTTTTATTATTTGTGGACTCTAGTTCTGATCAGCAACGATGGAAATGCAACACATGCTTTAGCCCCTATGCAAGCGTGATACAATGACAGGCTGCCACAAAATAACATCCATCTTTGTCCAAGCACTGTTTGAACATCATTCAACATTAAGTCAGCACTGAGTTTGACAGAACGACCTGATAAAAAAAAAAACTGATATAAAAAAAAGAAGTAACCACTGTAACATTTTCACTGGTGTCCATGCTGCTTTCTACTGTTTATTAACCTGTTTTCTGGGTCGTCTGTGACATCAAATGTGACGCACCAGAAAAAAAACAGAAAGGCATACTCGGCTACTGCAGAGCCAAGTACACAGCTCTGGTCTATTGGAAATGGGAAAGTAGTCTACTGACTGTATAAACAGGTTTTCCCACTTTTGAAAAACCTGCATACACTCACTGATTTTGGTGGAAAAGGATATTTCAATCTTCCCTGTCATGCTACCACTTTGAAAAATGCAAAATAAGCGCATACATTTGTTTATTAGTATGGGAGTTTATTTACAGTTCTTTACCAAGATGACAAAAGTAACCCCAAACTTGTAAACATGTTTTTATTGTACACTGTAAATAGTGCTGAAATTGGTAGTATGTCCTTGGCCTTGTAAACTGCATGCTGTATGTGGTTATTGAATGGCACTGTATTTAATATTTATGGCTTGACTTCCATATGTGCATCATCCAGTGTGGCTCTGTAAATCATCCTCGCTCAGCCTGTGGTATGTTGAAATTATGCTAGTCTTGCTGTATAAATACATTATGTATGTGTTTGTGTGTGTGTGTGTGTGTGTGTGTGTAAGAGAGATTCCGTGGGTGGCTACGGTGTCCTTTATCTGCCATCAGTTCCAGCGTGAAATGATTCAGTGACAGCTAACATTTAGGAAAACACCAGAGTCGAGTGGATCCCTGCAGACATTTCACAGTCACTAACCTGCCAAAAGATTATAAGGCGTATAAACACAGCATACCATGGCTGCTACTGCTGATTCAGATTCAATAAAGTCACCACCAAGGCCCGTATAACCAAAAGCAGATGGACTTGGCTTTGGTAGAGGAGCTGAATGTTTAGTCTTTATGTTATCTGGACACACTATATAGCACCTCATGTGGCCCAGTGGGAGTACCTTGTCTGTTCAGACTTGTCCATCAGCGTTTTCCGAGACAGCTCTGTGCAGTAGATGCCAGAAAAATGACAAGTGAAAACGTAAGAAGGGACATTTTATAGAGATAATGATGAGAACTCTAACCCCTCTTTGTCTGTTCGTTATATTGGTGAGAGACAGCTCGATAGGCCTGTTCATGTGTGTGTGCACATTCAGGCTGGATATCAGTACTCAATGCCTTTAAGAAATCTACCGAAATAAACCGATACCAAGTGGTATGAAAACTTTTCCAGTCAAACTAAACCTGCATTCAATCGTTTTATATATGGTTTTACTCGCAATTTCACACCCAATCATCAAGCATTCTTAATTTAATGAGACGTGTGATTGGCCCACTACCGCAGAAGCTACAACCCATTCAGTCAGTGGTGTGGTGAAGTCGAGCACAGTGTGATTGACAGAGTTGGCGATACAGCGTGCCGAGATGCCGCCAAAACATTTTAAAGTATGACTATACTACACTTATGCAAGTGAATGCTTCCATTCACATAGTAGGGGTATTGAATGAAGCAGCTATGTGTGGCAGTAGGAGGATGCATGGATACATACATTCTGTAACACAGCACTGAATCCTCAAAAGAAATTTTTGCGTCAGTTACAGTACGATTGGTGTGGGTTGAACTGAGGCTGGGCTTTTCTGTATGTATATAATGTTTAATTTTGTACATGTTCACACAATCAGAAATTAGATAGAAACAGATTTGTTTTATTTTGAGAGGTAATAATATATTGATACTTTCTGGTGATTGATAGCATTAGTAGAGGCTTAATTAAAAAAACAAAAAGAACTATGTTGGTCTAATGGGGTGTGAAATTAGCACTAGTAGAGTGAGAGTAGCCTGGAAACCAGACGAATCTGCAAGCTCATGTTTCATTTGCTCTGGCAGATGCATCTGGCTGGCCCAGTCACAGTCGTTTATCTAATATGGGGCGGGTTTGATACAGTGATTGACAGAGGAGCGTCACCGGCCCAGATTTGAAAAGTCACGTCACACATTTCTCTGCTCTGACTGTGCGTAATTGCACCCAGTCTACTTTGTACAGCGCAGCGCACCACGCTCACGGAACTCAGATCAAACTGTCAAACAAGGCAGGACTGATCAAATATGAATCAGATTCTGTTACTGCATTGCCTATCGCCTGTTGATAATACCCAGATATCCAGATTAATTCCCATATGTGTATTACTCCGGTGATGCCAGGCTACAGTGGATGGATAATAAGCAGATGATTTATGATGGCAAAGGGGGCCTTTCATATCATCCGTATCGTATGTTGCTTCTCCTTCTGGATGTGGCAAAGTAGACATGTCCATTCTTTCATGAAGAATTATGAGCTGCTAGTGGTACAAATAGATTGTTGGATAAACATGAAAAAAGCCTGTGGTCGCCAGAGGACTCCACAACAAAACATATGTCTCACCTGACACACTGTAGTTCCAAAAGAATGGCGCCTATTGACACATATTTTCCATGGGCCCCATCCACAGACGTATTGTATGGCTTCCTCTGCACATCGAGGCCGTAAATGATGAAAGATGGCCTGTTGCTGTGCGCCTTGTGGTCGATGCCTCTGCTGAACATGCCACCCATAATGGATAAGCTGTTTTCCAAGCAGCCAAAGCCACAGCTCGTGTTCTGTAGCCCGGTAGCCACTGTCACTACACAGCTAGTGGGGTAGAACGTCTGGAGAAACTCAATCCATCATACACTGTAACTTCAGAGCAAATGCAAGGCGCCCTCAGAAAGTCGTAGTGTTTGGAAAAAGAGATCTAAAAACGTATAGACTGTATCAGACAGCCAAGACAGCAGCTATAGCGTCTATACGAGCCAAAGAAACTCCAGAGGGTAACAACATAACACCAAAGAGGGAGAGGGGAAAGTTTTGTTTTGAAGAACAAGGCATTGAATACCAGCTGAACTCAGATGGTTGTAAAGCAATTTTAAGCTGATTTGTAGTGACAGATAAAAAGCAATAGCACTCTGTCAAACTGTCAGACACTTTTATTTGCTATAGTTCATTTGGGTTGTCTGACTGTTGTAAATCAATTTGATGCCCATTTATTTAATTCACTTTTATTAGATTAGGAGGAGATGTTTAGGCGACATCACTTTTGGTTAAAAAATGCAGGGTTCATTCTCTTCAAACTGTCTGTAGCAAAGCAGTGTTTGTTGGGAAAAGTTAGGATTTATCAGTGGTTGTTAAGATGATCTGCTCTTTTCAGGCCTGTTTCAGTTGCCTTCACTGGGGACATATAGACAGAAAGCACTGTCGGATGTCTGGCTGTACAGGATTAGATTGTTTCTCTTTTGAAGTGGGCAAGTTTTGGTTTAGCAAACAAAAAAATATCTATTAACTACAACATATGCACTTTTTAAACATAATCCAAAAGCCATTGATAGTGCAACTGAAATAAAATTGCTCCTATAAATTGTGATAGCTACTCCCCAGTTGCTACCAGATTGCAAGCTGCAAACACAATCTGCATGCTGCCTGTTTGTGTGTCAAGTTGTACTCACAGTCTTGGTGTGAAACCGTGAAACTATTAGGTGTAATAGTAAAACGTTCACAGTCTGTGTGAAGATATCAAAACAAAGTTTAAGACGGGCAAAAAATGCAGTGAGTTATGAAAAGACTAAACGTAGTATATTTTTTTGGTGCATGTGTGATACAAACTGCTATTGATTTGCTTTTTTATTTAGAGGAACTGTTGCTTTTTATAGTCTCCAGTATGATAATCAAAGAAACCAAACATTCAGATGGAGTCCTTATATGCTGTTTCATTGTGTATGTTTCTGGGCTCCCTTAGTAGCGCTCACTTAGGTACTTAGACTCCTGATTGACCTCTCATTTTTAGGCCTTGGAGAAAACACTCAACCCTAATAAAATGGAGCCATTATACATTCTTTCTGTGGGTTAGCTCATGACAGACTGTCAGGCAGTGCAGCCGCAAGGACAGAAAAGTGACAACGGGAAAGGAGAGGAGAGACAAAGAGAGGGTAGAGCTAGACAGCTGCATGGTGCCTTTCTTCTTCTGGATGCATCATCAATCAGTTTTCATGATGCAGACTGTGCACTGACACAAGAATGACCTCCACTGAGCCGCTGCCACGGAGGAATAATCCTAAATGATGATTGCTTTTACATTTCCCCTCACTTCCTCTGTGTCTCTCTTACTAGGCCTCTGCAGCTCTTTCATTTTCTGTCTCCCTCCCCCTCTCGCTTCGCTTTCATCGAGACTCCCTCGACAGAAACTAACACCCATCCACACACATGCACCACCAACTGCTCCGCCTGCGTCTTCCATATGTCTCCTGTGATTCACCAAGCCCACTGACTTTACAAACAGGCTCTGTGTTCTGCTGCGCTCCTCTGTCCTCGTCCTGCTGCAGCTCATCCTGTGGAGCCCAGTGAACAGGACCAGAGCATGAGTGGGGGTGTGTGCTAGTGCTTTTTCAAGAGCTTCTCAGAGCTCTTCCTTTGAGACGGTGGTTCATTTGTCATCTTCAGTGTCCATATGAAAAAGAAGCGAAGAACAAGCTTGCATACATTTATATTGGAAGTGTGCCACATCCACTCTGTGTCAGATGAAAAGAAAAACAACATTCAGTGACATTTCCTCAAAGTGCTCTATAGTTCCTTCTTGCCAAACACTGCTGCAGCTTACTGCTTACTCACACCTGTCACATGCTGCACACCATTTCAGTGAGTCCAACCTCAGACTCCTCTATTCAAACTGTACATTAAACTGTTGTCATGCCGTACCCATCCTGCCCCTTGTAAGTAAAACACATCCCTAATTGTTGAGATTCTTTTCCCATGAAGTGCAGCAGCATCAGCGCTTTCAGCAAGTGTCCAAAAATGACATATGTGCATTCAAGTGACAAAACCCTCTACTGGCAATAGTAATTACGACAAAACCACAGACGGATGCGTCAACAAAAGTCCAGACTTCAACAAGTGAGACCGCTGCTCTTTCCCATTTCCCCGAACCTTAACCACATGTTCATTATTGTAACCATGAGGATGAAGCAGTAATTTAAACCCAACCACATGGCTCACTACCCTTAACCTAATTACACTTATTTAAACCAAATCATGATCTTTCCTCAAACCTAAACAAGTCGTTTTTGTGCCTAAGCGTAATCAAACCCTAACCATAGTGTTGTCTATGCGTCATTACGTATAACATCATTTGTTAAATTTGGAGTTGGACTTGTTTGTTTTCTTGTATGGATTTGAACGAAAACTATAAATCTGTATCATTCAAACAGAGGGGATAAAAAACAGTAAATCACATAAATCGTTGTCATACTGGCTGTTATGGAAGGCACTGATGGACAACCTTTGTCATTTAGGTATAAGAATTTGTTGCTAAACTCTTCATTCATTCACACTTGTTCCTCACAGCTTGTGCTGCTTACTCCTGCTGCTGTAGCTGCCAGTACCTCCTTCTGACAGATACATTTTGTGTTTGTTTTTGCTTTTATTCTTCACGCTTGTCTTGTTTATGTAAAGCATATTACATATTTCAGGGATACGTCTCCTGGTCTCTGTTTTCCGTCTCCTGGGTACTGTTAGATTGTGCTTGCTCAGCTGAGTTTCTACAGCTTTACATGTGGATGGATTGGAAGGATCAGTGAAGAACAAGAACACCTCATTTGTCTGTTATTCCTTTTTTTAACAACACCCTTTCTTCTATTCAGACATTGACGCTCCGACCAACCTGATCACGACTGAAGTAACAGAGGACACTGCAACAGTTTCGTGGGATCGTGTCCAGGCAGATATAGAGGGCTACATGTTGAGCTACACCTCTGCTGAGGGCTCCAGCTCTGAGATCCCCGTAGGACGTGACAGAACCTCGTACAGGCTGGTTGGCTTGAGGCCTGGAGTTCTCCACACTGTTTACATCTGGGCCTATAAGGGAGACAAAGTCAGCAGTAAGGGCTCAACAGAGGCTGAAACAGGTAAACTTTGAATTCATTACAGGAGTGATCAATGCATTTGATCTTTTCTCTGTGTCCACAGTGAAAGAACTTCATAGATTACTTCTATATTAATGCTGGACACTTTATGTTTAAAGGATCTGGTGTTTGATATGACTTCGACAAAGAATTACACAAAGGTTTGAGATAAGAGATTAATTACCAACACCTCAGTCTGAAAAAAGATGTAGATGTAAAAAAGACAAAAACATTTTGACGTGGGACTCTCAGATATCTCAAGTGTTTCCAGGCAGCGTGTTCCTTTTCTTTCTTCTTTACAGCTTGTGAGCAGAGACAAAGATGTTTTAAGTGGCTCTTTTTTTCAAGCTCCTTTGTGCTAGACGCTCTTACCTCAAATAGCCCTTGTGTACAATGCACCAATCATTTCGCTTTGATCTCCTGTGTGTTGGTTTTCCACACAATTTCCTTGTCTTTGTTGCGATGGCAAGAAGTAAAAAGCATCACAGTAGACACTTTACACTTAGCACGCTATCCCCTCTTTGCCTAACTGCCAAGAGGGGAACTGAACTCCCACTAAAACAAGGCTATTTAACATAATTAGGCTGGACGCTTGATTTAAAGGCGGTTTAGTTTGGCCTGGGGCTTAACGTCTTTAAGAAGTTTGAGAAGAGCCAATTTTGCTTCGTTAACAAAGCCAGCGGTTTTGTTTCTCCTGTGTTCTCCTGTCTCTTCATCTTAGCTGCTGTGAAGGTTAGCAGCTGCTGCTGTCTGCTTGCCTTTATGTCTCTGAAGAGAGGCGGCAGAAGAACGCTTCTGATGACTGACTGGCTTATATCCAGATGGCTTTAGACACCAGAAACTTTTAGGACATTCATATATCAGCAGTGAAAGAAGAGACAGTTTTCACATTTGTATTGATGTGACTGTTAAATACCGACAGTCTAAATGTTTAATATGGTCAGGAATACAGTATAAGAGCAGCAATCCACACAGCACACTCCACACTTTTTGGAATTCATACTTTATAATTTTTAGGTTGTTGAATTTATAATTTACACCCTGCACTTCTGTGGGTGTATGGTGATGTGCATGTGTACTGTATGTGTGTGTAATAATTTCCTTTGCTTTTAGCCAACTGGGTAAAAAACGGTTTACTTCTTTGAGTTGCTGTATTTGCTGAATACACCTGATGTCTTTTTTCTATGTTAATGCACATTTTAAATTTGATTTTCATTCAGGTTCAGTCTTCAGATTTTTGCTGGTACTTTTTGATGAGAAAAACAGACATGTTAACTCCAGTAATTTCACTCATAGATCAACCAGCGGGAGTGATCATGGAGGCAAATATCTGAAGTGGCTTCAAGCTTACTTTGGCAGCTGATGATGTTAGCAATTGTGGTCTTAATGAACTTTTAAGGGATGGTTCAAACTTTGTGAAGTAGGGTTATATGAGATGTGTATCCATAAATGGTGTATTAACTACAGTGGATGATGGAGTTTGGAGAAGCAGGCAGGAGTTCCACTACAGAGGCTAAGCAATGTCCTCTGTGGACAGTGGCAGCAGCAAAACGTATTTAAGATACATTAAAAAAATCAGTTTAAGAATACTTCACTGCTTTACCTTGCCGTAGACAACGCTATGCGACTGAAAACTGAACTGAAACGCATCTACACAATCTTCAAAGCCAGACTCCATTGACAAAAACAGTAATTTTACCTCGCTGAACACGGAAGCTGCTGGTCCACCGCTGCCTTGATCACTTAGTTTGTTTACGTTAATGTGTGACTTTGGTGTTTAAAGGGTTAATTCAGATTCACCAAATTCACACAAACAAACTAACCGAAGGAGCCAGCGGTAGACCAGCAGCCGCCATGTTAAGCAAGCTAAAATTACTGTTTTTGTTAATGGAGTTTGGTGGCTTTGCAGAGAGCAAAGATAGACAGGGATCTCTGGTGTCCCAGAGACACTCCCCTAATGCCAGGTCTCACTGCTCTCCGCACCGACCCAACAACCTCCTTTACCTTACATTACACATGGCCCAGCCCAAACAGCATTGCCACCTTCAACAAACCCAGGCTCCGTTTATGCGAGCTCCTGGTAGTGACCGTGCCGATACTACCTTTCCTAGCACGTTCACCATACCCTATTTCACACGCTAAATATCATAACTCCAATATAAAATACATTTTGCTGCTAACCCCTTCCACAACAGTACATTTCTTAGCTTCTGTGGTGGTACTGCTGCCTGCTTCTCCAAACTGGGGCTTGCTGACCATCATGTACTGTAGGTAATAAACTGACAGCCCCACTTCTCTTTAACATGAGCGATACAGGGAGGAATAACTATTGTTATTATCACTCTGTCATGACAAGGGAGAGATGTGTGAATTATTTGGTGTATACATGTTGGAAGTTTTCACCCTCAGTATTTAAATGAACACTTCCTTCCCTGTTTTTGAACCGTCCAGAACAAACATCCGGAGTGTGATAGAGCAGCAAAGTCAAGATACAGATTCATTTAGAGGCCAGACTAAACAGTGATATTGTATCACTGTAATCTCAGTGGTTCAGATTTTTCTCAACTCAAACAATGTTCTGTCACCATCTATTGAAGTTTGCATGTTCTTTAATTAACATAGCTCATAGTATACTCATCGTAGCTCTGCTTACATAATGTGATATGATGTCAAACTTGGACTCAAAACCTCAACAGAAAAAAACGTCACATTGGATTATTTGATTAATAATGAAATAATTTCAACATTTGTTTAACTAAAGTTATTCAGTGTTTCTAAACAGTTTTCATCTTCTTGATGAGACAAGAACTAATTTTGATTAAATTACCAAAAAGACATCAAATCTCTCCAACACTTTGATCCAAGTTTGACATTTCTATCCTCTTATACTGTGACCGAAGGTGATGTGTAAGAGGTAGCCACATTATGCTGATTTAGATCAGCTGTAGCTGTGTAGTTGTTATGTTTGCACTAGATGTAGTGATGTTCTTTAGTAGTCCATACTAACCATAACTCCTCACGCAGAGCTGGACGCTCCTACTAACGTCTTGGCCCAAGATGAAACAGAGTCCAGCTTCAGGGTGTCCTGGGATCACACCCAGGCAGAAATTGATGGCTACGTCCTAACCTACAGCTCCTCTGAGGGCTCAAGTGAGGAAATCCCAGTTGGATTTGACAGCACTTCATATGTGCTGACTGGCCTGAGGCCTGGTGTCCTCTACACTGTCTACATCTGGGCCGTCAAGGGAGGCAAAGCCAGCAGGAAGATCTCAACTCAAGCTGTGACAGGTCTAAAATCTACGACTTTCTGTTCAAATCCAAAGCATTTTATTATCTGACCAGCTGATGCCAAAATGTGGGGTTAAATGCTAAATGCACGAGTATGTTTGGACATCTTAAAACATTTTTATATTCCTACATTATAATCTGACCAACACCTTTTTGTAATTAGTCTATTTCAAAACTACATCTCTATATGAAGAACTTCACCTCCTGAGCACTACTGAGTAGAGCTTCAATGTGCCATGAGGCCAGGTCTTGGGATGAGATGATGGAAATCATTTGAGCTTCAGCTCATCTGCAATCTGTAGTTTGCATCAGTAGTGCATTAACATCCTCTACTAACATCTTCCCCTAGAACTGGATGCTCCTGCTAACCTCTTAGCCCGAGATGAAACAGAGTCCAGCTTCAGCGTGTCTTGGGATCCAGCCCAGGCTGACATAGATGGCTACGTCCTAACCTACAGCTCCTCTGAGGGCTCTAGTGGGGAGATCCCATTGGGGCCTGACAGCACCTCTTACACGCTGACTAGTTTGAGGCCTGGGGTTCTCTACACTGTCTACATCTGGGCCGTCAAAGGAAACAAAGCCAGCAAGAAGATCTCGACACAAGCCGAGACAGGTCTCAAATCTACCATTTTCTGTTAAACCAAACTACCTGACCAATTGACCGATCCAAAGTCCTGCCCCTTTTAGTTGCTGTTGCCAGGTTGGACAAGCTTGACAAAAAGAAACATGGTGGTGCCAGTTCTGTTTAGCTGTTTTGGCGTCAGGCAGTATAGCTTCAAGAAGCCGACCGTGAGGACTTAAGTATGCAGTGGAAGGATACATTCATGATGGGATGCTGGACATCTAGCCTTGATCTGGCGAACGATGTCACCTTAAAAATATGTCAGCGACAACTTATCTGTCCTTTCCCAAATCTCTTTAACGTTCCCACAGAAAAAAGGAAAAGGCAATCTGACTAACGGTGGTGATCTGACTTACTTGAAGTAGGTTACATTTTGCTAATATTAGCTAACTCAAGATGTGACTATATGCAATGTAATGTGTCTGTGAAGACTATGACACAAATGTAATGTGTCCAGCGTTGCTTTTACAGGTCCCCCAGCCACATCATCTAACTGTCTTCAGAATTTGTTTTTCTTTGCAACATAGACGGGTCTAGCACATAGCATATTTAGTGTAACAGGAAAATGGAAAGTGGAAAGTTGACAGAGTTCTGCCGGGAACTGAGCTTGCTCAACTGTTATTGGAGCACAGAGCAAAAAGGGGCAGGACTTAGGACGGGTCATTGAAATACTTACGTCACATGTTCTTTTGTGGAGCCATGTTTGTGTTTAATACATCATATCTGCAGCCATTTTGACAAGACAACTCGCCTGTAAACCCCAAAGAAAAATGTGTTTCTCACATGGTAGACTAATCAGCTTGTTTGTTTTAAGGAGTTTTCCAATGTATTCATCCATCATTTCATGCATGTACTGGCCAGCTTCTTATGCGGGTCACGGTGAGTAAAGCAGCCCAGACATCCTTTTCCCCCAATAACTTACTTTAGCTCTTCCTGAGCAGTCCCATGCCAGCTCAGAGGTGTAATCCCTCCAGCATGTCCTGAGACTGCCCTCAGTCAGTCATGCCTGGAGCATAAAGAGGCACTCGGGGCTCAGGCTCATTCTTTCCAAGTGACCAAAAAACCTCTACATGCTACTCTGGACTCTTCACTCTTCTCGTCATGTAGACTGAGGTCAGCCAGCATGTCGGGAGACATATGATCATTTAGTTACATGTACTTTACTATCCAACATTTGTGACCACAGTGAAGAATGGATTGAAGATTGACTCTTTGGCTCAGCTGTCTCTTCACTAGCATGACCTCATATAATGTCTGTATTTCTGCACCCAATCCCCCTAATGTTTTGTCGTTCTCCTTCGCTCTAAATCATGTGTGAAATCCTACTTATCCTGGATCCTTGAAACAGCTGCCTAAATATCTGAATGGGAAAAGACTTTTACCAGAAGAGGACAACTGAAGGATGCCTTCCTCAGTATGACAGTCTTCTTTACTCCTGCTGTCCACCACCAGGTTTCTTGGGGTGTCTCCATGACAAGGGGTCTTCACTTTCTTCCATGATTGTGATTTTAAACGGAGTCCATTCTGTGCAGAGCATATGTCATACCAGAGACATGGGCAGTGATGCTTTTATTTCCCAGAAACCCCGACCAATCTTAGTTTCCGTCCACCAGGTAAATCGGGGATAGATGAGGCTAGATTTAGCATTAAATTGGGCTCTGTCTCTCTCAGATCGATGCACATTCAGAGAGTCACAATGTGCTTAGTCCATTCTATTCTTCCAAACAGGTATCGTCCCTAACTCGGGAGCTGCAAGGTTCACTCGGCCGCAGAGCCTCTCATGTCCTTATTCCAGGTGAAGTTTTCTTAGCTCTTGCTATAACCGTGACTCCATATGCAGAACTTGGCACTCCAACTTAACTCCTTGTCCATCATCAGTGTGTTGTGAGACGAAGTGCAGTCGAAAATCAATGGACATAAGTATAGCTCCAGTTCTGATGAGAGCTCAAGCACAGAGACACCTCTGGGATCCCATGCTGGCTTACCGGCTTACTGCCTGAGTCCTTATTTCCTTTACATCCTCTCCATTTGGGCAGTGGGGGCAGGGGAGCTAGTGGAAAGATTTAAACATGTATCACATCTCATATATAGAGGGTGTCTTATTTCTTATGATGTAATATATGAAGGTAAACATCGTTCTCCTTGTAATTACTAATGTTTGTAGCAAATGCATGCCAAAAGATTTCATTTGTTTGCCTCTGGGTGAAAAATGAAACAGTACATCTTGTAGTTTGCATCAGTAGTTCCTGTAGTTTGCATCTGTAGTATTATAACCACCTGCACTAACATCTTTCTCTAGAACTGGATGACCCTGCTAACCTCTTAGCCCGAGATGAAGCAGAGTCCAGCTTCAGCGTGTCATGGGATCCAGTCCAGGCAGAAATTGATGGCTACCTCCTAACCTACAGCTCCTCTGAGGGCTCAAGTGGGGAAATCCCAGTCGGGTCTGACAGCACCTCTTACAGGCTGACTGGCTTGAGGCCTGGTGTCCTCTACACTGTCTACATCTGGGCCATCAAGGGAAGCAAAGCCACCAGGAAGATTTCAACAAAAGCTGAGACAGGTTAATAAACTATGAATAGGCAGGCTTTTTTATATTGGTAAAAGTAGAGCTCTCTCTCTCTCTTGAAATGGCAGTTTATCGTTTAGCATCTTAAAAAAAGGTCAGTTTTTTTTTTTACGTTTATGCAGTCCACACTGACAGGCAAAGCAACATTTTACATATGGAAACATTTACCAATGGTTGTTATCCCAAACTCATTTTCTCCAGTTCAGGGATGCCTTAATCTGATGTTTATATGACTGTGCGAGCTGCCTGTCTGTTAATGATAAAATCAGCCACCATAATTTTAAATCAAACACACGAAAGCAAAACTGGATGACATGCTGTATATGAACACTGATAGGGGTGACATACCACACGAAAGTAACAACAAGAATAATGCGGACAAATTCTGGATTGTTTTAAATGTCTTTCTTGGTAGGCATTAATAAATTGTGCAGGACCCACAAGCATCACCGCTGTGGTCTTGTGATCTTGGCACTAAGCTGTTATTCAGTAACGCGTTCCAGTTATCTTTGCATAAACAAACAGGTTATTGTTCTATTACTGTTAAAAACACATGCCGTAGTCTGAAACTGCTGATAAGAATTTCCTGTCAGTCAGGTTCTGTCACATGTGACCCGTAGTTTGAGGGAATATGGTTCTTCAGAAGCAGTAACAGGTCACTGTAGAGTGTTCCCATAGAGTTACTAAAAAATCCCAGGATTTGAATTAATGCAGACAAACAACATTGGATTTGGTTGTGGATTCCCTGAAATTATACTTGTATTTTACTTCTTAAATGTTGTTTGATGTGACAATACTGGATACACTGGTAATCACAGGGCTCCAAGCATTAAATATCAGAGGTCAGGGAATACATCTGGGTTGTTTTGTTGGGAGTCTCCTGTGGTGTTTTGCAGCACATGTGATACCTTTTTGACTTTTTGGTAAACATGCAATAACTTGTACCTTTTTTATATATCACCTACGAAACTGCTGATAGTTTCAAAAAACAGTATTTCAGTCAAACTATAATTCTGCCACATTTTGTAGACAACTGCAAACCAAGCGCACTTTGAACTTGCTTTATTAATTAACTTTATTTATATATTTTCCATGCACACATGCAACAGTAATCCATCAATTTTTACACCATATGGCCTTTGAGATATTAAATCTAAAAATATTTCTTACACAATGAAATTATTTAAGTCTGAACTTCAAAACTACCAGGGAGCACCATAACTCCTGCTCTGGCAGGAAATGTGTCCCACAGGCCAGGCCAGGTTACTGGCCCAATCCCAATTCTCATTTTTAACCTACCCCTCGCTTTCGAGTTCCCCTTTGCCCCTCGAAATAGATTTACATGGGTTAGCGGTTGAAATCTTCGCCTATGAAATGGGACAATCCTGGAAGACACTGAAACGTCATCAGTAGTCATCAATGGCATTTCCATAAATAGATATAACTATGGCAGTAATGGTATTATCACAATAACATTTGCCATTAAATTGAGTAGGATAGTATATCATGGACACTCATGGTTCGTTCACAACTCGAGTTTCATGCTATCAATAAATCAAACAACAAGCCATCAAATAAAAAAAGAACACTACTTAATTATCAGGCTCACTAGCGGTGCTTTGTAGACATTAGTAACCCGTGCTCCTACGTACCCTGCCAGTCTGCACTGATATCAGAGGAGCAGTAACAAGTGCAGCAACTTATGCTGGACTTAAGTTGAATTTGGAGCGTTGTTTGCCATTAAAGGAGGGGAATGCAACATGAAAATATGTCAAAACATGGCACTGTCATGCTACCAAGACATGAGCATGCTACTAGTGATATTTTTTATGCTTGTTATAAATAAAAGGACCATAATACACTGAAATGACATAAAACAAAGATAATATGATGGTTAATGTTATTTTTTAAGTTTTTATTAATGAAGAAAATACATTTATGGTTTCTTTTCTTGCTCGTACAGCCATGTTGCTAATGATTACTCATAACTTTCTCTGAAAAACCTCTGTTTGGTGGGCCATGTAGCCTCTATCCCAACAGCATTTAGGACGCCCTACCCCTAGACATGAACGTGCAATAGGGAGAAGTAAGGCCTAAGTGGGAGGGGCAATGGGTATACTGGGATTGGGCCTTAGTGTGAGGTAAAAATAGCAGCTACAGCACATGGTGAACAGGTTACAACAGGGGTATCATTGTGTGAGCCAGATGATCTGTAAAATCACCCGGGAGCTCTAAGTGACAGCTGGATCTTTTTCAATTAGGCAGCAAATGGCCGAGTTTTGGATTATAAACTTGTCTCGTCGTAACTCATAAGAAACTTCTCAGTGGCTTCAGACCAGCGTGGTGCTGAGTTCAGATAGGAAAGCCTTTGTGTCAAAAGATATCACCTGGGACTCATAAAAGCATTTGTTATTACATTTGTGATTTTATTAGACCTGGTAACAAGCACCATTAATATGTCGGTTAAAACATCAGTGTGTTTCACAGGCTTTTTTCAGCAGCATTGCTTTCCACTAATGATACCGCAAATGGCACTGCTAAATTTGTCACTGTTCACACTTCTGTTCTCCCATCATAATTTAATTACCAGAAAAGCGGTTTATTTTCTCCAGCGATAGTAAAACGGAGAATTGGACGATTCCTGAATATAAACAGAAGGCAGAGTTTTTACTGAGAACTGAACGTGTGAGTCCTGACTTGAATAAATAATAGATTACTTGAGCTGATTTGGTACGGCACGGTGACGTGCACTTCCTCTAATTTCTTGAGCCATTGGAGGTTAAGGCTTTCACTTTTACAGCAGGCGTCTTTGTGTCAGACAAATTATTTCAGCATGTGTTTCAGGTCAAACATTCAAAGCGTTTCAACGAGGCAGAGCAATAAGCGCCAGTTTATCTGCAGAGGCAAATTGTATGTTGTAAGCAGGCTGGCAGTCATCTCTGGTTTCATGCTTCAGGCTGAAAGGCTACAGTGTCAGATTTATTAATGTTGGCTTTGTCACAGAGGTAGGTGAAGGAAATGAAAGATGAAAACTTCACTGCCAAGTTACGTGTGTTTTTGAGAAACACTTAATTCACATGTGAATATGAGAAAGGTTTGTACTGAATAAAATGTTTAATTAAAGTGCAGATTTACTGAAAAATATAACATCTGTTTAATTAAATAGACTCTATTTACTTATAATTAAGTGTTTTCCCCAGTTTAAGTGAACAAATCATCTGCTTACCCAACCCAGGCCTGAGCTGATACGATGTATGAATAAACATACGGTATACACTATGTTCTTGTGCTATAATCCGCTCTGATTTACACTCCCATCCACAGACATCGATTCCCCTAAGGACCTGAAGGCGACAGATGTGAAGCTGGAGTCTGCTCTTTTGTCCTGGGTTCCCCCTCTCGCTGACATTGATGGTTACATCCTCACATATAGAGATGAGGATGGCAACATGGAGGTAACATTGCCATATTTTCTCACCCTAATAGGTATTCTCATGTGCCACAACTGAGGTATGAAACTATGTCTCACAATGTGGAAACACAGGGTGAAGCTATTCTGCATCAGAGTATATTACTCTCATAAGGAAAACTGAGTTTGACTGTGTAGGAGGATGCAAAAACCTTTTATTCTGCATTCAGTAAAAGCGGATTTGCAGTTCCTTTGAGCATCCTGTGGCCAAATGGGAACATTGAATGCTGGATTTTAAGTCCTGTTTTTGTCTTAACAAGCATACAAATGCTGTTACAAATAGGCTGAGGCTGCTGTAAAGGTGTATGTTCAAGTTAAACTCTGTGGAACGCTGACCTCTTGTGGTCGAAAATGGAATGAATCTGCTACAAGTAGTTTTAAGCACTTGGGTGCTTGACCTTTTTCTTGATCCCTTCTACAGATTTTGTAAAAATGAAAGTGCCTGCTTAATGCCAGTCTCTAATTAAAGTTTACTTACACTGTGGGTGTTTTTATTAAGCTCTCAATTAACTACAGCATTGCAGCAGCTATTCTTCCTGGGGTCCTCAAAATAATTGCATAGTGCCAATGCAACCATTACAACTTACATCATAACTCAACATTACAGAATAAACAGGACTGACTAAAGACTAAATGCAATCTTGTGACAATTCAGTAATCAGAATGAATGAAAAAGTTTGTCACAGTCATCCCCAACATGTTGCAAATCATAATTCTCACCATTTTAATCCAGTGTACAATAACGTAATCAAAATACATAAAAATGGTTCTCCACTTCATCAAATTAACAGTCAAAAGATGTTGTTTCAATAAATCTGAAATTGAATTTTACTGTTTTCTTGTGAGAGATATGAAGGAAGTACTTGACTGTTTAATTTCAGTAAGAGTAAGTGCAATTATTTATTGTGTTCAGGTGGTTGAAAAGCAGCTCAGGGCCGGCGAGAGCAGTTTTGCTGTACCCGGTTTGGAGATGGCGAAAAGATACATCGTCACCATCATCGCCTACAGGGGGAACAAGAGGAGCAAGGTGGTAGAAACCATCTTCAAAACAGGTCTGTGCACTACTGTCTGAGTCTCCACTGTTCCCTGTGTATGATGCTCTCTTCCTGATGTGTTTTTTTTTCTTAGCATATTGTCATGTCGATTTGTCTGACATTCTTCAGGTCATGTTATTCTGCATTGTGCCATCACATCATGAGTATTAAATAAACATTAATAAAGCTGTCGCACTTCTTCTCTAGTTGGCCTCCTGTACCCCTTCCCCATGGACTGCGTTCAGATCATGAAGAATGGCAATAAGAAGAGCGGTATCTACACCGTCTATATTAACAACGACCGCTCCAAACCCATTGAGGCGTACTGCGACATGGAGACTGATGGAGGCGGCTGGCTGGTACGAATTACTGCACAGACCTTGTGAATGAGGTTTCAGGATATTAATATTACTGTGTATTGTTGTATTATTATTTACAATAATGTTTAATGTGGGCAGAATCTGTACCAGTAAATATTAAGGAAGCATTCCCCCAACTCGTCACACGAACGACTCAGCTTGTGAAAACAGCTGTATAATTACTTCTGTGGCTTTTCAGAAGCCCAGTCGCCATAAGAAAATGTTGGCATTGCACATTTCTGCAAACCACAGATACCTTATGTGTGTACGTTTGATATGTTTCATATCAGTGTTTCTGAAGTGACAGAATATGAGCTGTTTTTGTCATTGAGAGGAGCAAGACGTATGTCAAGCTGCAGACCAATGTTCAAGACCAACAAACAACAAAACTGGTCGTCTTTTAACAGCTTTTTATCCACAAAGCATGTTTGGGTTTTTTTTGCGACAAGTTGCTGTGTTTCTTGCCAGGATAGTACCACAAGAAGCGGTTGTTTTTTACTGAGACATCACTGCCTTTCCAGCCGTGATTGTGCCACCAAAAGCGGGTATTTTAAGCCAAAACATGATCGTATCCTAACCATAACCAAGTGGCTTTTGTGTCTAAACCTAACCACATGTTAACCATAGCACTATTGAAGCTAAGAAACATGAAGATTCAATATATCCTCTACATAATAAAGTATAAATGCCCCATGCCAACATTTATTCTGGCAATTGCTGCTTTTCAAAGTCTGAAAACTTATCCTGATGAAGTCCATAAGCTGTTGAGTTGCATTATGGTTAATGTGGGATCCAATGTTTTAGGAGCTAAAATCAAGACTGCTGATGCTTCAATTTTTACCGTCCTTTTTAAATTGAGTCCCTCAACTTTATGGAAATGCAGTCCCAAATCACTGGATGATGATGGTCATTGACAGTCAATGCTGGCATTTTAGTGGTGGAGCCGGTAACCAACATCCCAAAGCAGACAGTTTGAGACATTTGTGCAACAGCTGTCAGTGAACATCCTGTGCTTGCTGCTTTCAGGTGCTCCAGCGACGTACCAGTGGCAAGCTGGACTTTATGAAACGCTGGAGACAGTACATTGCCGGCTTTGGCAACATGACAGACGAGTTCTGGATTGGTGAGCACTGGATCTCTGCTGACATTGAAACATGCACATATGAACAGTAATGCAGTTTTTCTTCTTGCTTTCATATTCTCTCTCTGACTCTTCCCTCAGGTCTGGATAAGATATATGAGCTCACCAACACTCCTACACAATATGAGCTGAGATTTGACCTGGGCCTGGGCGCCGAGAGAGCCTATGCTGTATATGACAACTTTAAGATTGCACCGGTCAAGCAGAAATTTAAACTCACTATTGGCAACTACAGGGGGACAGCAGGTGGGCCTTTTGCTCCTAAAATCTTTTCCAAACTACCAGCAATACAGCAGACAGCATGTGTAGCTTTCAAAACTTATAATTTCTCTCTGGCACTTTACTCAAATACACAGAGTTGTAGAGAGGAGGAGAGGGCGAGGATGGCAATGAGACAGACAGGGGTGGGAATACTGGGGTTTCAAGCAGTAGGCACCCCACCCATCAGTCTGTGGGGTGCTGAGAAAGCTAATACAAGCCAACAGTAGGTGGGATACTTGTTTCAGAAACTTATATTCAGTCGGTTTTATAGACAGGAGTTATATAAGTAAGGTTGTATCTGAAGGAGGCTGAGTTTTAGTGGGCTTTGAAGCCAGACAGATAGAGACGCACAGCAAGTGGGACGCTGTATCCACACATATCACAGTGTGCTGAAATAACGTATACTGTATCTCTTTATTTGGCCTTTTATTACTTTTTTCCATCAGGGACACATGGAAGAAAAGTGAGCAGCACAATCTGAGAATATATTGTTGTCAGAGGAAGGTCGAACTGAATCGACTGCTATGTAGAGTTTTTATCATTTAAAGGGACAGTTAAGCCCCAAATCAAAAATGTATGTTTTTTATTTTTAGCGTAGCGCTATTTATCAGTCTAGATTGTTTTGGTGTACGTTGCAGAGTTTTGGACATATTGGCCAAAGAGATGTCTGTCTTCTCTGGGATATAATGGAACTAGATGTCACTCGGTTTGTGATGCTAAGAGCACAAAAGATGTACATTTGAAAAACTCTACAGCAAGGTCTCATTCTAGATATCATGACCTGATTATGCAAGATAATCCACAGACCTTGATGTGAGCAGTTTCATGTAGGAACTATTTTCTCTCTACCCAATTACATTTGCCAACCGTATCACCACGCAGAAAGAAGCGTGCATCTACTGCTAGCTCACCTAGCACCACTGAGCTAGCTAACGTTACAGGAGGACGCCATTGATGCTTACAGCACCTTTCACGCTGCCACGAGCATGAGCCTCTCGTTCATGAGTAGATGCAGGCTTCCTTACACGCAGTCACATGGTTGGCAGGTGTAGTTCAGTTACAAAGAAAATAGTTCCTACATGAAACTGCTCTCAACAAGCTCTGTGGATTATTTTGCATAACCGGGTCATGATTTCTATAAAGAGACATTGCTGTTGAGTTTTTCACATGTATTTTTTGGTACTTTGAGCACCACAAGCCGAGTGCCATCTGGTTCCATTATATTTGAGAGAAAGTAAACATCTCTGTGGCTGATATTTCCAACACTTAGCAACTCACAGCACAACAATCTAGAGTGATAAATAGCTTTACAGGTAAGAGGAAAAAATGTATCTTTAATTTTGGAGTGAACTGTCCCTTTAAAGTGCACTAATTATTATTATTGTTGATGATCCCCAGGTGATGCGATGACCTACCACCAAGGCCGGCCCTGGACTACTGTTGACTCAGATAATGACATCGCCCTGGGTAACTGTGCCCTGACCCACCGTGGCGCCTGGTGGTACAAGAACTGTCACCTGGCCAACCCCAACGGGAAATGGGGAGACGTCAGACACAGTGTGGTGAGTGAGCAGTGCTGCATTGGATCACACATGATGGTCGTAGGGTGCAGCTATCCCTTCTGTTAGAGTGGTTTGTCTATTTCTTGCAGGTATGTGCATCAGCATACATGCACAAAATGAATTATACTTGTATTAAATAATATTGTTCTGTCACTGACATTAATACTCTGACCAGACATAACAGGTCTTTATGGTATGACATCGAGGACAAAGTATAGAAGTCAAATCTTCTGGTGTTGTGTGCCGTCTCACCAATAGGTGGCACTGACAGTATTATGTGATAGCAGATTTATTCTAACCCAGGTTGACTGTCTTTGGGTCCTTAAGATAAGTCTCAAGGCTTCGCTTCAGCCTCAAGTTGTAGCACTGAAATCGTCCTCATAAAGTCAAGTTATACTGGAGACTTTTTGGCCGTGAATAATAACTGGATTCCCAAACTGTTTTATTCTGTGTGTTTGCCATTCTGAGGTGAGTCCCCTTCAGCTCAAAATGTCAATGTGGCAAATAAAATTTTTATTGAGCGATGTTCTTGGTTAATTCAACAGTCATTGGAAGTTTCAAGGAAAAGTTCTGCTCTTTTTGTATTCATTTTTCATTGTGCATACTTCTAACTGTCAGGAGTTATACAACGACCGCTCACAACAAGCTGCTTCTCCTGTATTGATTTGCTAAAATAATGCACAACAAATGTAACTCACTGATTAATGACCACCCCCAAAAAAACACTATTATTTGGGTGTCTGTCAAAACATGCTTACAAAAAGACAAAAAAAAAGTGTGCTGACCTGGGGGCCGTTCCCTGGTCAGCAATCAAAGACAACTTCACCCCAGCCCACTCTTAGTTGTTTTGTTTTGGATTGTTCAGATGAAACAGAAATGGCCTGAATCCATCGGCAGCGATAAGAAAACACATTTCTCACACCAGCTATAAACCATAAGTGTTTTTTACCAGGCTGATAGGGTAACAACAACAGTTATTATGTCTAAGGGAGTCTGATACTGAAGAAAATGCCAGGGGATTTCTCTGTTCTTGTCGAGATTTCATCCATAATATTGCCGCTGCAGATGTCTCCCGCAATGTTTGTTGGCAAAATGCAATAACAGTCAAAACAAGTTTGTACTCACAAGAAATGAAGCCAGAGGCTGGTGTTTATTAGTGTTTGTCATTCTGCCTGTCTGTCATTGCCGCCTGCCTCTTCTGTGACTCTGTCTCTCACCCTTTTTTCTTGTCTCCCTCATTTCCCCTCTCCTTTCCCTTTCATCACTCCAACGTCTCATTCTAACTGCGCTCTCCCCTTTTTCGATCTCTTCCTCGCTCAATCTGCTGTCAGGGAGTGAACTGGGAGCCGTGGAAGGGCCACCTGGTGTCCCTCGACTTCACCGAGATGAAGATCCGACCTGTTGGAGCCATGTCCAGCAGGAAGAGGCGATCGTTGATGGCCAGAGAGAAGAGCAGAACCACAAACCTCCAAAAGAAATAACAGAGCACCTCACACTAAAACCACAATTGTCATCAGTGCCATTAACCTGCCATCATGCTAGATTTGGGTGTTTCTGTACATATGTACATACATATGTCCCCACTGGTCTACATGCTTCGATGTGTCTCAACTCTTGGACAACACTTCTTTGGGTAAAGAGAAAAATGTTCATATGCAATAGTAACTTATTATCTGTTTATATACAATGAGATTCATCAGAAATTCCTAGGTTTAGTGTGATGGCGGGAAAGCGGCGAATAGAAAACTGCCTTGGAGTTGTTTTTAAGTGAACATTAATGAGTTTAGTCTTATCAGTTATGATGCAATTGTTATTTTTTTAAACTCCTGTTTCACTGCCTCAATTATAAATCAGGAAACAGTGCATTTATGTTAAATTTGGAACCAAAAAAATCAAATTTTTTTCCCAATTACTGCATTCATTTTAACTTTCTTTTAAACCTCGGGGCAGCAGCCCGGATTACTTGTATTATATTTGTTTATTTTATGTCCTATGAAGAATTTGAGTAGCGACTTTTCTTGTGTATAGCAGTATTTTCATAACAACATAAATGTAAGAAAAAGCGGTAAAAACGGCTTGTGTGTTTTGTTTGGAGTGTGACCGATTAGCGAGTTAGTCCCCTGAGTTTATTGAGTATGAAGTTGGCTGGCTGTGTCACATTCAGCTGTCACTATGCCGCAAACACTGTCGCATCACATTAGTGTGTGCAGGACGAGCCAGAGAATAACAATGGATGGCTGTCCTGAATGACCATATTGCTCCTGCTTTACATTCATATGACAGGGACAGCGCATATCAATCAATGTGATGTGTGTTTATATCAAACGTCAATAAGGATGAAGTGTGTTTGCCCCATCCTCCACGACTTAACGCCCAGACTCTTGTTTTTAATCTGGAAAGCTGACAAAGGTTATTAATACTGCTTTGACTTTGACTTTATTACATAATTACATTTTTTTACACTTTTATTACAAACTGTTGGCTTACGAGACAAGGATGGAGCACATCAATCAATATTTTTGCTGATATGCCAGAATTGATCTATAGCTCCCGCTTCTCATAAATTTTCAATTCACCAAAATTTCTTTTTAAGCTTTCATGACCCATAAAGTTTTATTCCAGCCAATCCCTAAACAGGATTTTCAAGGTCAGGAATGAGGACCGTGACTATGGAATTTAAAAACCCTTATATGAATCTATTTTGTTTTACTAATTGTGTTGTCAGACTAACGATACAGCTGCTCATTCATATTCATGCCACACATTCTCAGTAAATAAATAAATAAATAAAAGGTTTTGTTACATGAAGATATTGTCATTTTATAGAGCCTAAAGGGATACGGGCTGAACAAAATTATGTGTGAGTGTCTTTTTGCAGAGGTGGAAGTTTGAATACTTACCATGGAAATGTCAGTGCTGTGTTACCATGTCACCGTATAGATCCATCTTGAGATGACGCAACATGACTAAGTCTACAGACATGCTAGCAGCTCTGTGAGGCTGTAGATGACACTTTGAGCTAAGCGCTAACATATTATTATGAGATCTGTCAAGGAATATTAAAAAAATTTTCCCTATGCATTTTCAATGTAACTGCAGACTGCTGCGGCCTCATATAAGCTTCAGTTGTCCTTGAACTGAATGGGACTCCTGTCCTCAATCACTTACATTGAAACTGCTTTAAGAAGGGATCTCTACACAGCCAGTAAGGACGGGAGGAACATTTACAGGGGCGAGTAACCCTTTCAGTGCATCCATTATTAGATCCAAGGCTCACAACGGAAATCATAACATGCTCATGTTTTGCAGGTAGTGTGTGCTCTGTTCATCATCTTAGTTTAGCGAGTTATCACCAGCTAAGGCCGATGGATGTACCCTCACTCGTGCTCGCCTGCTGCTCCTTCCCATCGAAAGGGGTCAGTTGAGGTGGTTCGGGCATCTGATCAGGATGCCTCCAGGGCACCTCCCGTTGGAGGTGTTCCGGGCACATTCCACTGGTAGGAGGCCCCGGGGCAGGACTAGAACACACTCGAGGGATTACATATCCCATCTGGCCTGGGAATGTCTTGGGGTCCCCCAGGAGGAGCTGGAAAGCATCGCTGGGGAGAGTGACATCTGGGGTTCTTTGCTTGGCCTGCTGCCCCAACGACCTGGCCCTGTATAAGCGGAGGTAAAAGTTTGACCTGATGATGGCAGTAGATCAGGGGTCACTGACCTTTACTATTAAAAGAGCCATTTTTGGACAGAAAACAACAAAAATCTGGAGCTGCAAAACATGTTCTAGCCTTATAATGGATTTAGCACAGTCTATTAAGTCATCAATTCTAATAGGTCTAAATGAGCATTCATTTATATGTTTTACCACAAAGTAGCGACTCTGCAGTGGGCTAATTATGATTAGTTGGTACTTTCACTTGGCAGCAATGGTGGTAAAAGCAAACAAATTTGTCCACACAATATTAAAGTCTCTATTTTCCTGTGAGACTTTCCTTTTGATGCCGCTGAACTTGTAATAGCAGTGGCCAGAGGCATTACGTTTTTGGGTTGTCTGTTCATCCATCCGTAGGTCCCATTCTCAAGAACAGCTTGAAGGACTTTCCTCAAATATGGCACAAACGTTCGCTTGGACTCAACAAGGAACTGATCAGAATTTGGTGGTTGTAGGTCTAAGGTCAAAGGCCACTATGACCTTGCATCCGTCTTATTCTCATAAACGTGATATCTCAAGAACACCTTCAGGGAATTTCCTCAAATTTGGCACAAACAGTCACTTGGACTCAACAATAAAATGATTAGATTTTGTTGGTCAAGAGTCAAGGTCACTGTGACCTCACAAAACATATATTTGGCCCAAACTCAAGAATTCATAGGCTTATAATGACAAAATGTCACAGAAATGTCGAACGGGATAAACGTGATTATGAAGTGATGACATTAGATATCCAAAAGGTCAAAGGTCAACTTCACAGTGACATCATAATGTTCTGCAAAAACACTTTTCTGGCCATTATTCAACATAATTTTTCAAAAACAGTAGAGATTACGTTCCGTCAGATACTGAATTGGTGACGCTAATCTGGGTGTCCACCTTGAAACTGTGCTGATTGGATAGATCTTATGTGCTGCCGGGAGGGGAAGATGTCAGTGAAGCATCCATGTTTTCACAGAAAATTAATGTAAACTGTAACTGCAACTAGACTGGTGTGCAGAGGCATACAATGGCGAGGCTAGCCACCAACAGGGAGGTTCGGCAAAATGTAGAGAAAAAGGTGTCAGGCCATAGACATGTGAAACATGTTTTAGTGGATGAATTGTTATAACCTTTTTTTTTAAATTGATGTATAGGCTACGCACTTTTATTGCTGGGGAATGTAAGATTCACTTTAGGCCTGCAACAATGATAAATGAAAATTAAAATGTTAAAAGATAACTGCACAGGGAGCCACTGGAGAGGGGCTAAAGAGCCACATGTGGCTCTGGAGCTACAGGTTGCCTACCTCTGCACAGGATAAAAGATAAGGGATCCCCGGAGTTATTAAAGTTATCATGGGGTAAAATTTATTCCCTATTTTTTGGCAATCCATCCAGTAGTTGTCAAGACGTTTCACTCTGAAATAAAAATGTCAACTGGCTGGTGGTGCAGGAGGAAAAGTTGGGACATTACCAAATTCACTGGGATTCACCCACACATGGGTGGTGTCAAAACTGCGTGCCAATCACTCCAATAGTTGTCCAACTATCTCAGTTTTGACACCAGTAATGGACCAACAGACTAATGATCCACTTCTCAAAGTGTCCTCACAGAGTAAATCTGCATTTCTAATTTGAGAAAATCATCTACGTCTCAGTTTTCAACAACATCCTCGGCAGATGGAGTTTTCTCAGTTTGGGTTCGCATTATTAATCTCTTAAGAATCTTGGAGGACTCCTTACAATCAAACTGCTCAGTGAGTGCTGACACTCTCTTCAGTTGAGTTTTCTCTGTCTAGAACTGCAGTGTTCCCACAGTGCAACACTTTCATGATACTGAATTGAGCAACTGAACTTGCGGGGACTGATGACTGTTTGCCGTCTGGTCTCACAACAGTTTCCCAGTTCAGTATCTCATAATCTGCAGACGGCAACAGCTCACTGGCTCTCTGGGCAGGAAGCAGTTTCACACAGCTGCTAAAAGTGTATGGAAAGGATACAAAGAGCACATTACACAATTTAAGCACACAGAAGAAGATACAGATATAAGATAGGATCTATTCAAACAAACACTTCGCCACTTCGGGAATGCCATTCCTTCCTCAAAGGCCAAATGTAGAACTGAAAAGAAAATGTTTTTGGAGTGTTTATTCATGAAAATCAAATGAGAGTGTGAGAAGGCTGCTGCCTGAAATTTGGCAGCAAATATTTCTAGCATAGCATTTCATTTCAACTTTGAAATGAAATGTCTCACAAAAGCTCATTGATGCGAAAGGCCTTTTCAGCCACAGTGATTGCAAATTACTTTAAGGAGATTGGTTCCTGCCATTGCTCTGCAAGGCAAGTGGTTTGCTTAGTGCCAGCATAAACAGAGAGGGGGGGAAGGAGCCTCTCTTCCTCTGCCTGTCTGTCTGTCTGTTTGTCTCCTCTGTGTGGTTATATACAGTATAAGCATGCAGACATACACATTTTTCTGCCTGTGTGTGTCACTTTGGTTGACACTTACGCCTTGGGTTCAGTGTGATGTGTTTTTTCCATGAGAGAACTTGGTAATGTTGTAACAAGGGAGTGTTTGTTTAAAGGGGTGACGTGTGAGCTGTTCGTGGAAAGAGAGAAGTACAGACCAGAGAGAAGAGAAGAAAAGAGAAGAAGCAAATGTCACTGAGCAAATGAAAAAAAAATACCACTGAGTTTTACATTTAAAAAGTTTTAAAGTTTTACATTATAGCGTACATTATATAGTAAAGGTGTGAGTAGTCCCTAGTGGCTGTTGTTGGTATTGCAGGGGGATTAGCTAACCTAATTTTGGATGCACTGTGTCTCTGTCACATCTCTGTTGACGCTGTTCCAATATACAATGGAAGCATTACACGAGTAACTCATCCAGGAGAAGTCGGGGAGATTGGGGACGTCTGCAACACCTTTTGCATTTCTCTCAGTAGCACAAAGGCTGCTTGGCCTAGACCAGTGGTTCCCAACCGTCCTGTGTTGCAACCATCCCCAGTGACCCCTGACAAATTACATTGATTCTAGTTTCTGTAACAAATTCCGTTTAGTGTGTGTAGCCTACATGTGTATTTTTTAAATAGGTAATTTTAGGTCTGCGTAAGTACTCAATGCATTAACATCGAAAGTCACATGAAAAAGTCAGCATAAACCCAGTCACCATTTGCCCCCAAACCTCATGCTTTTCTTAAACCTGGAGAAAATTAAATATAGTCTAAGGGGTCATCTGGAAAATTTGACACTGTCTGGGGCCCTATGA
Organism: Epinephelus moara; assembly: GCF_006386435.1. Classification (NCBI taxonomy): domain Eukaryota; kingdom Metazoa; phylum Chordata; class Actinopteri; order Perciformes; family Serranidae; genus Epinephelus; species Epinephelus moara. The sequence continues at coordinate 9,363,266 of NC_065526.1, read as the reverse complement.
TTGACTACATAGGCAAACTGAGGACATTTCAGAATAAATGAAATATTCAATATATGCTGACGTTTTATCTACCTAGGGATTGTTTTGGATTACTTTACATTTACAACTCCCTCTATATTGTCATGGACTCAACCATTATGTCAAGAAGGAAGAATGTGTGTGTTTATTTTTATTCTTTTTTTTAAAATTATTATTATTATTAATATTATTTTATTTATTCATGTGGTAGGGCCGATGGGTAGGGGTTGTATAAAACAAAAAGAAAAAAAATGTGTTTTCTATGTTCACTAAATTACAATGTACTTTACTTATAAGATGAATAAATAAATATGTTAAAATTTCTGCAGTTTCAGGACGGCATTTCATCAGCGGCTAACAAACCGGAAAAGACGCGTCGCCACTTCCGGTGTGTGCGGTCGCACCTGTGCCGAGGCTTGCAATTAAAAGTAGCCTACAAACAATACACAAGGTATGCTATGAAAATATTTATGGGTGTAAATATGGGTGAAGCTTGGCAACATTGTACCTTAGCAAAGTAAAACAACAACAACAACGACGACGACGTCGCCATCTTTAATTAATTAGTTATGGGCCGCCTGGCTAGCAGCTAATTAGTGACCCGAGTCAAACACACCCACAGATGCGCGCTGGCTAACATGCTAACTATGCTAAATGCTAACCTGCTCACGGTGGGTGACTGCGCCTCGTTAAGCTCAACGAACTGAGGAACAGTGGGACGGAGAGAGGACAGGTTATACTGGGACCAGAGAGGCCGAGTGGACTGGTTATACCGGGACCAGAGAGGCCGAGTGGACTGGTTATACTGGGACCAGAGAGGTTGAACCAGGAGCAGACTGGTTATACTGTGACCAGAGAGGTTGAACCAGGAGCAGACAGTGGAGGACAGGTGGAGCTGCAGACTGACGTTCATACAGGTGAGTACAACACTAAACGTATTGATAATTGTAACTGCAGTCACCTAGTAACACAAACAGTTTCTTCTTTGATCATGTGTGTGATTGCTGCACTGCTTCATTACAAGCTACATCTGTGTTTTCTGCTGTGATGCTGTTGTTGACTCTGTTGGCTGTTGAATTGGCTTCATCCTTTTTGCACCAGCTTTACTGTCCATAGACTTTAACCCCTTTGTCGTTTCTGTTTGATTCAGTTTTGACTTTGTAAGGCTGCATAGAGGAAGACAGTTGCATATGCATGGTTGATTATCAGTTATGTGCACAGGCTGCAAAACGCCATCTTTGAATTTACAGTTGGTTTGGTCACCAGGGTCTGTGGTTTGACATTTATTTTGGAACCTAAGGGTGTTCTGTAATCCAACAGTTATATTATCTCGGCCTGTCATGATTTAATGATAATTATTATTATGATATTGCAGTGCGGGAGTGCAACTAAGTACATTTACACAAGTACGGTACTTCAGTTCAATTTCATCAATAAAGCCCAATATCACAAATCACAATTTGCCTCAGAGGGCTTTACAGCATACAACATCCTTCTGTCCTTGGACCCTCACAGCCGATAAGAAAAAAACTCCCCAAAAAAGCCTTTAATGGGGAAAAAAATGGTAGAAACCTCAGGAAGAGCATACATTATTATATACTTGTATATCTATGTAACAATAATAATCATATGTGTATGATGATAGTAGAAGTATGACTAATAATAACAGTAGTAGTCGGCATCAGGCAGGACTTAAGTACAAATTTAAGGTACATTTACTTTACATGAGTATTTTAATCTAATGCTACTTTCTACTTCTACGCCACTACACGTCAAAAGGACTGCACTTTTTACTACACTACATTTATTTCCTGACTTTAGTCACTACTTAATCTACCATTTAAGATTTTAACTATATAAAATATACAAGTGCAGCTGAAATGGTTAGTTGAATGATTAGAAAATTACTTGACAACTATTTTGACAATTTAAGTCATTTTTCAGCTTCTAAAATATGAGGACTTATTATTTTGATTTATTTAATTGACATCGTATTTAAATACATTTTCCTGATCGTACTTGAATACTTTTTACTTAAGTAACATTTTCAATGCAGGACTGTTACTAGAAACAGAGTATTTTTACAGTGTGGTATTATGTAAAGGACTTGACTACTTCTTCCACCACTATAATATTATAGTACTTTCTCCATCCCTGCTCGTAGTACTTCCAGCAGCCTTAGCAGCCAGATTTTGAGTGTTTTGTTCATTTCTGTAAAGGCATCAGATGCACTTCTTACTAAATCGTGCTCTTACAGCAAATGTCAAGAGCCACAGCTGGCTCGCCTGCTTAGTTTATATTCCATTCAACAGGCTGGGCGGCTCGAATGAGGCTATTTACATGTACCTCTCATGTTCAGTCACAAATGTGCTGATGGGGATACTACTCGATGTCAGCTGAACCATGACGGGTTGAGTACTCAACAATGGCTGAGAACCACTCAACCACTCAAGTGTTAAAAATGCTGTCAACACATTGATTGTTGTTTACAATTCACCACACCTTGGCCACGCGCCTCAATGATAAAAAACGATTTGTCAGGGAGCTGGATACACCTCCTGATCGAATGTGAGACTCCCCCTTTTTTTTTTCTCACATCACAGTGAAAAGATGACAAGTTGTGAAGGATCGTTTTCACACCGCAGGCCTTAAAGAGTGAAATAAACAAACATGTTGTTTACATGCTGAGACTTAAGTTATGCTAATACTTTGACAAACACCAAATATCTTACGCAGGTTAAGAATCAGGATCTGCGAGACGGAACAAATTTCCCAAAGTGTATGTCTGAGCCTTAATATTGTCAAAGATGAATTGCTCCTCCAGCCAAACTGATTACTTGCATCAAAGATTACTCCGCTACGGCCATCAAAGTGATGATGAAAATTACATGTTCATGAAGATCACTAGAGGCAGAAGTGCTTATTAATTGCATTGCCTCTGCAGCTTTCAGTTTTGTTTACATAGCTCATACCATAGGAAACCTTCCTCCACCACTTTTATCTACTTATTTTCCACCATCCACTGCAGTGAAAGTTGATGTTGGTGTAATAGGAAGGAGCGTTTTTAGGCAGGTGTCACGCTGCATGTGAATGCACCACAAACAAATGCATTTCTTTGTTGTTTGTGCTTTTTTCTCACATTTCATATTCAGTCACAGTTCCTGTCTCAATAAGTGCAGCGTGTTAACGGTCTGCACAAATAACCAGGAGCTTTGTTCCCGTATGCTCAAAATAAATACATATTGAGATTTTGTGAGCATATTGTCTGAGTCTTCGCAGCCTGCTCAATATATGACATGTTCACACACAAGCTTATGACTGTATGTCAAAACTCAGTGGCTCCGTTAACTTCGGTTTACATCAGAAACAGAAATATGAGATTCCACATTGCTAAAAAATATACTTTATTTCTTTCCCTGTCATCTTCCACATTTTGCTGTCCTTTATCATTGCATCTCTATATGTCAGGATAAATTATGCATGCAGAGCTACCAACAAAGCCCAGCCAGGCACATAATTTAAAAAAAAAAAGATTCCCCTCAGCATTTTTCCAACTGTAGAACAACAAAAAAACATGTTCTAAATATACAATGTCATGCATAATTGGATAGGATCAAAAAAAAATGGCACTATTGTATAGAAAACCATCAAGGACGCTGGATTCGCTGTTCAAACAGATGACAAATCCTCCCACCTCTTTTCCCTCTGATCACAGCGACCTGACAAAGGGAATAAAAAACCCATATATACTTAATGTTCCCTACCTTTTGACTCCGGCAGCTGATTTATAAAGTTCCTCTAGAAAATATAATAAGATCTGTTCAAAGTGAAAGAAGTTTAAACACAGTGAGGCTCAACATCACGAAGACTGCCTAACAGGTGTCAAGAGAAAAGCGTAGATGGTGTGAACATGTTAACAGAAAAACAAAGCAATCTCGTTAATGCAACCAACACTTCAGCATTCATTTATAGAACAGGGCTGTAAAAACACCCACAATGCTGTATGATGGATTGGGCAACTGATGATGAATATCAGTAACTCATGGTCAGCTGGTAATTGATTGCAGCAGGGAGGCAACTGTGATGTAATGAATAAAAAAATATATTAGCAGTCATGTCTTGAATTATTGAACTTGTTTAGCAGAAACAGGAAACATATTTACTTACACATAGTCCCTGTAAAACAGAAAATTTAAATTTTTACACGTTTACAAATTAATTGAACAAGATGTAAGATATTAAAGATGCTATTGATAAAATTGGCCACTAGATGTCGCACTCCCCCGTCTATGCATTCACGTCACAATACCGCTGTTGCTGGAAACAGAAGTGGTTGCCGGTTTGTTGCACAATCTGCATATTTTCTGTTCGAGTTGACAGGCAGAATCTGTCTTGTGAAGTGCTGAATCTTTCCTTGTAGAGTAATAAATTCATTTTGCAATACATAACTATACATTAGTGATAGGTTGTGGTTAGTTTGTGCAGCGGTGTTTCAAGATTCATGTAATCTAACGTTATGATAGGCCTAATCTTAGGATGTGGCTAGCTAGCACAGGCAGATTATGACACAGTGGGCCCCTGGGGATAATGTATAAAAGGCTCCCTAGCCCCTCTACCGCAGGTACAACATGCTGTTGTTTTTCCCCACAGACTGGAATGACCCAAATTGCCCCTTTGCTAAATCCCGTCCCAGACGCAGATTAGACAATCATAACGTAGCATCGGGCTGGTTCAGACCAGGGTTTGACAACAACACAGCTGTGCTCCATTGACTCTAATGCAGTCGTTTCAGATTTCCTTCATTTTCAGGCTGGTTTTGTGGATCTGGAGCTAAATGTTGCGCCTGGGGCACGTCGTGTATTAATGATACTCGTTACCTGGAGAGGTTGGAAAAAAGATAAACGTTTCTTCCCTGTTCCAAAACCAAAATCAAACCCTGAAAAGTGTAGGGTTAGCTAGCTAGCTACTGAAGATATAGCTTACTGAATGTATACACATGCTGCTTTTGCTTTGTAATGATTATAACAGTGAAACAAAGACCGACCCGGCTGTACAGGAACCAGTGAAGGGAAGCAAGGAAACTTTGCAGATATTCAACCAGCTCTGTGGCATTGCATTGTGCGCAGATGACTTACCCTGGAGATCCCTGCCTGTCCGGCGGCTAAGGTCCGGGTGCTGGCAGCGGCACGGGGGTGAAGCCAAACATCGTTTATCTGCACACACTGTGATGCCACACAGCTGGTTCAATATCAGCAAAGTTTCCCTTTATATTCATTGTCTTGTGTGGCGATCAGCAGTGATGTGGTGGTTCACTTTTACACTGTGATCTGTAGCCTATAGTTCGGCTTTAGCTTCTAACTATCTTTGTCTTTTTAACCTGTTGTTGCTGCTGAGTCAGTTTGACATCCTGGATATATCCTTCAAACACAGACTGTAGACCCCTCTGTCTGCTTCTCTCTGCAATCACTCTTTCATTTTTCCAAAAATATGATTATTTCTTCAGGGAGTGCAGTTAGTTACAGTGTGGGCTCCATGCTTACTCCTCAGCTTGTCGGACCATCACAAAGGGACAGGGCTTAGTGAAAGGTCGATTGCATAGAGTCCTGTAGATAAACTGAGAGGGTTAAAAACACTGTCTTGAAAATGTATCATGATGGTTTCTTCCTTGTGACATTTTCAAAGTGACTGTTGAGGCTACAAAGTGCCCCAGGAATGACATTTTATTATAGGCCGACACGGAAATTAGCCTCACGCTGGTTCCCTTGTCAAAAAGCTTCTTTGATTTTTCCAGTGGACTTCAGATTATTGCCAAAAATTAGCTCTGTGGCAAACACGTTTATGATACTTAAACGTTTTGTTCTGCAAGATAATCTTCGTGAATGAACATCACTTTTATGATTTTTTTAAATCTAAAAGCAATCGCCAGAAGTAAAAAGCTTAATGTTAGGCTAAAAACAAACTACACTGCGGTCGCATGACTTAACGTCACCACCATAACAACACCGTAAAGCCATGTTCGACGCAGCTCGGTGTGATGATGTTGTGGAGTCTCATATAGCCACTTGTTAGCAACTGCCTCTTTTAAAGAAACGAGTGGAGTATTTACTGACCTATTTCATTTTGTAGAGCAAAATGTGACAGACCTTAATTCAGGCATTCAGCCAAAAATCCATTAAAAAACCAACATTGACTTTGAGACGAAGGAACTGGGAGCGGTAAAATAGTGACTCATTTCTGGGTTTTGGGACTCATTCCTGGGGCGCTCTATTCCTTCAGTTTTTATTTTCTTTTGTAGGACTTTTGGGGCTCTGTTATTGACAAACATGACTAAGCCCTTTGACAAGAAATGAGAACTTCATAAAAGCGACTTAATGCAGAAGCTCTGGCTTAGGGGCCCCCTGAGCCTTTTGGCCCTGCTAGCTAGCTGTAGGTAACACTGTGCCATAGCAAAGGTTCCACCCGTATTGGCAACCAAACATCAGACATCTTACACAAAGGCAAACTAAACATTAATTTTAGACCCAACAGAAGTTTGAAAATGATTAATTCACAGTCATAACATTATTTTAGGAAAAAATATACTTTCATTCTGCAAATTTGTAAAAGCTCTGTGGATGTGTTTTAATCTACAGAGGAAATATGATCAATAAAACCTTTAATTATTACTTTACTTTAGACAAAGCGAGGCTAGCAGTTTCCCTCTGTTACCAGTCTTTGTGCTAAGCTAAGCTAACCAGCTACATATTTACCATACAGACACAAGAGTGGTAAATATTCTCATCTGACTCTCTGCAAGAAAGCAAAGATGAATATTTCCCAAAATGTTGAGCAAGTCCTTTAAATCTTACCTTCCTATTTCTACTTCCCATTCTTATCATAATCTATAAGCTGTTGAGAAAGCCTTGTATAGTCAGTGTAATAAATAGGAACTCTGTAAACTGACTTTAAGTATCGGTCTGACGCATACAAACCACAGTGACATGTTCAGCCAACCCCTGAAAATGCTGATGATGTCATTTCTTGGCAAACTGTTAGTGTGGGCGATAGTGCTTATTAGAGATCATGCATAGCTACGGAGGAGTTTATTTTGTGGGGCAAGCTTTCAAATTAAGCCCAACAAGCACAGTTTCTCTCTGTGAACATGAAGCAGAAAAGACAAACCCCAATTTCCACATGGGAATGTATGTGTCTGAGCAGAAATGAAATGAGTTGGGGCCTGTTTTTCCCAGCAGCACTTGAGCAAGGAGATCAACTTAGTGGCAGTGTAAACTAATGCCTGAACATGATGATACTACTGAGACGCTTCTGCTTAATTGGGCTTTGAGATGTCATACACTTAAAAAAAAATATGAGCCTTCAGGCACAATCCACTTGAAGCCCAAATCATTTGATTATTTCAGGGTTTCTCTGCTCTGAATATTTTGAAAATATGTTAAGTTGGGTAAGTTTTTGCTTTAGGATATATTCACATGCATAGTTCAATAGTTTGACTTAGAGATTAAATTATTATCGTGTTTGTTTCTCAAATGAATTCAATAAAATGCAGCTTTATGTACAATAGCAGTGGGGAAAAATCAATACAACATAGTGTCACAATATTGTATCGCCAGATGCCAAATATTGTTTTTTTTATCATATAAATTAGTGATATGAAAATACAAATAAAACTTTTGGTAGCCTACTAGAGCAATAAAATAATTTGCTTGATTAGATATATTTTCTGCGATGAAAATTATTTATGTGAGATGAACTGAGTGAAAATGTAATCTTATTATAAATAAATCTCAAGATAAAGCAATATACACCGATCAGCCAAAAAATTAAAGCCACTGACAGGTGAAGGGAATTATATTGATCATCTTGTTACAGTACAGTGTTCTGCTGGGAAACCTTGGGCTCTGGCATTCATGTGGATGCCATTTGACATGTCCAACTGCCCAATCTCTGCTGCAGACCAAGTACCCCCTTTTATGGCAATGGCACTCCCTGATGTCAGTGGCCCTTCAGCAGGACAGTTGCCATGCCATACTTGAAAAACTGTTCAGGAATGGCCTTAGGAATATGACAAGACCTCAAGGCATCAACCTGGCCTCCAAGTTAGCCACATCCCAATCTGATTAAGCATCATGCTGCTTAGCCACCTCACAACCCACAGGACTTAAAGGATCCGACACAAACACAGATGTTTGTGTGTCACAGAGGTACTGTGTCTGTGCCTTGACAGGTCAGGGCCAACTCCGATTTGAGGAGGCCCCACTGAGGCTCAGGGGTACCTCTGGCATACCTGCATGTCCCATGAATGCTTGATAAGATTGGGATCTGGGGAATTTTGAGGCCAGGTTGACACCTTGAGCTTTTTGTCACGTTCCTTGGACCAATCCAGAGCATTTTTTGTGGTGTGGCATGGTGCATTGTCCTGCTGGGGGAGCTATTGTCATCAGGGAGTACCGTTGCCATGAGAAGGGGTACTTGGTTTGCAATGGTGTTTGAGTGGGTGGAACATGTCGGGTGGTATCCACATGAATGCCAGAACCAAGGGTTTCCCAGCATAACATTGCACTGTAACGAGGTAATCAATGATATTTACTCCACCTGTCAGTGGTTTTGATTTTTAGCTGGTCTGTGTATGTTACTGCAATTCTCAGCATATCGCAAAAACTTTAAAATCGCAGTAATATTGTATCGTGACTTAAGTATCAGGAAAATATTGTATCATTGAGCCTCTGGTGGTAAAACTATTATCAACTGTTCATACCAGCAGTAATGTGAATTTGTGACAGTTGCAACAGGTCCGCCATTGTCATGACGCTGTGATGTGATGTCCATTTCACACAACATAATCTAGTTGATGACTTTATTCATGGTGCAATAGCTCAGAAAAATCAACCTTGTTCCAAACAACACAGTCAACAAAAACAAAATAAAACTCTCAAAAACCTCCTTGGTTCGTGTTTCCACTGTTCTAACAATCCCCAACTCTACATATGTTAAAATTAATGTTTATTTAAATGGAATCTGGTGGGTTTGCCTGTGGCAATTTTGGGGCAGTTTTTAGTTAAACAAAGAGGATCTTACTCCAACAAAAGGGTCGACTTCTATAGGGATCTTTTCTATAATTTTGTCAGACTTAGAATAATAATTTGAGCCTGTCAGTGGCAAAAACAAGCACTTTTAGTGGACGTGAATTTACGCTGTGCACATACACCAAGTGGTTACCTTGCAGCCTGTTTCATGGCTGCCAGCTGCAGCACTCTCGCTCAATATTGGACCAATTTCAAAAATTGTCGTGCCCATTTGTCACTAAAGCAGTATTCGGACGGGATTAGTTTTATATAGGGACGTGGGGTAATGTCACTTTACCACAGGACGTCAGTAATATTAATGGCCGATTCGCACAGGATAAGAAATATCAGTAAAACTACCACATGTGGGAGGGGTAAATCCATTCACGCACCGCCGTCCCCTCCTGCCGTCATGTGCGTATGATAGGACTGTCAAAAGCACCAGGAAATTGAGTTCGAATATTTTTGAATTAATTTAGTAGAGTTCGAATAATATTAGAATTTATTATTATTAGTATTAGTAGGCTATTAGTATTAGTATTATTATTATTATTAAATTTTTTTTTTTTACAAAAAACCCCCACAAAAAATAAGATGCTTATTGCAATATGAACGTGACACTTGGATGAAAACACCCGTTCTGACCTCACTGAAGTGCCAGGTATTAGGGTTGTGCCAATGGGCGATCCGATCGCCCATCGGCGATAGAAGGGTTGTTTCACGATGTCTTTTTTAAATGACGATGCAATCGCGAGGTGTAGGGGGGAGACAGCGCGTGTGTGGAGCATGCTGACGAGATCGAGGCTGAACGAGGCTGAGTGAGAGGAGACAGAGGGAGGCTGCTTAGTGAGAGAGCGGAGGGTGG
>NC_065526.1:9338494-9352837 GCF_006386435.1 Epinephelus moara | reverse complement strand
GCCGTGATATACAACATTATTGATAGTATTAATTAATTATTAATGATATTCAAATTATCAAATTTAGGTTTGAACTTATAAAAAAATATATATATTCGAATATATTTCTAACTTCGATTTTTTTTTTTGACAGCCCTAACACACATATTTACTGCTGGTCTATTCGCACGGGATTAGTATTACCTGGGGTAATTGTCCGGGACCCTTTTACAGAAGGTAAAAGTCGTGGTAATCTTTACTGACATCGTGCCGTAATGATTACTGACATGGCACATTTGGACGGGACTAAAATCTCTGGTAATTATTACTTTACCCCACGTCCCTATATAAAACTAATCCCGTCCGAATAGGGCTTTAGACACAAAAACATGGGAAAATGGGGTCCAGGTTGAACTTACTTAAATCTAAAACTTCAGTAAGTACAAGCCCAGAAAATTTTACTGACTGGTTGTTGTGTTAATCAGCGCATTCAGATATCTTAGGGAAGAATAACAGATTCCAATTTTATTTTCTACTTCTTGGTCCTTTTCCTTACATTCAGGTTATGAATCGTGCCTTTAAGGCTCACTTGACCTGAATACAACACCACTCAAAAACCAAACCTAGGAGGAGTGTCTCTCCTGCGGCCCACACTGTAGCAAGTAAAGTAAGAAAGCAGGAAAGAAGTAAAAATGAGATAAGTTCTACTTTTCTTTCTGCATCTTGTGAGAGAAACTTTTTGGACATCAGTGGCTTTTTTGTTGTTTTTTAAGGAAGTGAGTCAAACACGAGTCTAGATTTCAGCCTGAATGTGAAAAGTAGGCAGTGTTTTGGCCATCTGAACACTGTGCACTCCTTAAATTGGCTCTCTCTCCCAAATACAGATGCAGTGAATTTCACATGGGAGCTCTAAGAACAAAGTGCTCTCAATAACACTACTTCTCTCACACGCTTTCTCTCTATCTAATCCACTCACACAAGCACACGCACACATATTTGCAGGTATATATGGCTCTGCATATTTCTTCCTTTATGTACCACACACTAAAAAGATCATACAAAATGTTGTAAACATTTTCCACACATGACATCACATGATTACAAAATAACAAGAATCTGTACACTGTTTACAACCAAATCTGTGCCCATGACAATGTGAGGTCTCTCCCATTGGTCTAAAGTGTCCTTTGAGTTCGAGCTGGTTCGAGTTTCACTCTTTTGAGAAGCTTGGTCAGCTCGACTGCACCAACTGACCCAGGATCAGAAATTTCAAAATATAAAATGGATTCCTACACCATGGCCAGGGCGACCCTGTCAGGCGTCATCGGCCCTGTCTTGACAGAGATCCACAAGTCTTCAGTGTTGGCTGAATTCTTTTTCTTCTTCGTTTCTGACCTTGCGGTTGCCATGGCGTCTTTGCAGCAGCAGCAACAGCAGCTGTTGGCATGGCGACAGCAGCAGCAGTGGCAGCACACGACAAAAGTGGTGAGGAGCACCAGCAGGGGAAGAGTTAGGAGGACCACCAGACAGACAGTGTTGAAGACCCCCTGGTCGTGCTTGTCTGTAGCGAAGCTCCAAAGTTGGTTGAAAAAATCCTGGATGCTGTCTGTTCTTCCATCCATGGCTTTTGGATACGGAGCTGTGACTCCTGTTAATTGACGCTCTCTGGCAGTTGTAAAGTTTTAATAAATCCTTTAGAGGGTTGTGAAGTTTGCGAGTCAGTAAATGTGCATATTAGGCAGCTGGAGTCACACGGATTATCAAGATATGGAGTTAATTTACCTCCTTTATCATAATGTGGTTCCAGCTTTAAAGTTGTACAATATGAAGTTTTATTCTTTGCTCAACAAAACATCAAACGCCCACCGACCCAGCAGCTGTCAGGTCAGATACATTAAACTTTCATGTGCTCCTGTTTTCTGCTTCTAAAGATCAGAGTTTACAGCTCTATCTGATGAGGCTTGTTGTATATGCGCTCAGGCTTGGGTTGTTTATGTTAAATGGAAACGCTGGAAGCATGGAGGTTGACTTCATGTATGGCCTCTTCCTTGAAGTGTCCTGTGAGGTGGTTACAAAGCCAACGCGTTCTTTAAACAAATCAAAAAGACCAAAACCTGATTTGTGTATAACAAGGTTTTCTTTGAAATGGCCCCGTTGTGATGATCTTGATGAAAATCCGTGTTTCAGCCAAGTTTGTTTACGCTGCTTGGCATCCCATGGACTGTTTTCTTTCCCTTTGTCTTCCTGAGTCTTCTCCTGTCCTCCTGCCCTTTGGCTTTCAGTTTAGTTTTGCAGAGAGGTGGTTAAATATGGGTGTGTCTGTGGAAACAAAAGAAAGAGAAAGTTAACATGGACAGAAATTTGGTTTTCCAGCAGACAGCTCTTCTCCCTCTCTCCCCTCCATGCCTCCAATCCATCTTTCTGTCTCTGTCTTTAACATCTCTACTCCTGCTCTCCCCCTCTTGTCAGAGTCAGCTTCAGATTTTCAGCTTTCCCCTCATTAATACTGCAGAGGAGTCATTCAGGATTCAGGGCAGATCTCTCTAAGAGTCCCACTGAGAAAGACAGGGGCAAAGAGAGAGAGAGATAGAGAGAAGAGGAGAAGGAGGAGGAGGAGAGGGAGATTGTGTCTGAGAGAAGGCCAGACAGAGATAGAGGTAACCAATCTTTCTAAGAGTCCCGCTGAGACGGAGAGTGTCAGAAAAAAAAAAGACAGAAAGGAGAGAGGTAAGCTGGAGAGAGACCTGCTGCAGGAGATTCATCTGAATATACCCGGCTAATGGCTCCCGTTGGAGGAGATAGATGGGCTCTGACTTAAGTTTTCATAAATGTCTGATTGTCACATTTTCCTCTGGCCTCGGATGAAATCTCCTAACAGCTCTCCCGGAGAAGAAAACACGAGGCAAGGTGCTTCAATGGGTGAAGTAGGTCTGCAACAGACAACTCTTGGAAATAAAAGTAATATTGTTCCCTTCTTCTCCGAGACTGATTAAGTCTGAGGCCTCGCGGCGACGTCTTTATTTAAACGGTGTTAAACAACTATAGTTTTTCAAATGATTTCAAACACCATTTGACTCAAGTATGTCCCCTAGATTCTCTATAGCTCACGGCTACAGAGCTTCTTTGTATTCTAGATGCAGGAGGGAGAAAAGATTTTCATCTCACATTTGGCTGCTTCTTAGGCAGAGAGAGAGGGAGAGAGGAAGATGCACCTGCAAGTGGAGAGCAAATAGATTCGGCGTGGCTGTCGCCGTGCGTTGCGTCTCATGTGTGAAATTGGTTTACCCGCAGACAGCCTGCTAACTTCCCTCCTGTTCATTTGCTCAACAGGAAGCTGAGCGCTTAAAGCTAAGTAGCAAGAGTCATCTGAAAAGTCAAAGTGTGAGTTCAGAAGGACAGCTCTCGCTGATCTAAAATAAATATCCACATTTGAAACTGTGCTTTTTGCCACGTGTACGGCTTTTTTTTTTGTTTACTTATTTTTATTTCAATGTGAAAAACAAGGTCACATTTGCAGCTGTGCAGTTTAGGCCAAGCATCTCTGAGGACTGTATACTTCTCTTTATAGTGTACTGTTTTTGCAGTTAGTACACAAGAAAGCAACACACTTTATCGGTGTATACGAACAGGAAATGATGCAATACGTGCACTATACAGTGGAATTCAAATTGCGGCTATACAGTGTCACTGCCAGTTAAACTTAACAAAAACAAAACCCCACTACTTATTTTTTCGGTTTCTGAGGTGCTCCTGAACTTTTGCAGCTGTGAGAAGCTCCACTGTTTCCTTTGTGCTTTGCATTGTGGGAGAATATTACTAGCACAGAGATTTTTTTTTGGTATGTATACTGACAGGGCTGCAACTACTGATTACATTCAAAACATTTTAAAACATTAGAAAGCAGTGAGAGAACTTATAAAATCCTCAACTAGAGCCTAAAGCACTGTTTCCACCGAGCAGTACGGTATGGTACAGTTCAGTTCAGTATGCTTTTTTCCCCGTTCCCTCTGTGAAAAGTTGTGGATGGTACCAATGGAACCATTCCGTACTGTCCCCATTTTTGGTCCCCCCTCCGTTGGGGTACCTAGCACACAGATCTGGTACTAAAAGGTGGAGCTGTGAACACTGCAGTCTGTTGATTGGTCAATAGAGGATGGTCATTCTGCTCAGGGCTGAGTTGTGACGGGTTTTGAGGCTTGTGTAACCTTGGCTTATACTGTGGAGAGTTTTATTAGTGGACTGTAGCTATAAAATGAAAGGATGTTTCGCTGCCTCCACCAGCAGCTGTAGACTAAGAAAAAAAATAATTAGATTTTTAGGGTGGAACATTTACTTGTAATGTTACTCAATGCATGTTGAGTTGACAACATGAATCCAACAGCACACCTTAAATTTCACTGTGACAACTTTGACCGTGACTTTACTTTTTATATGACATACACTCAAGCGTTTATTACCTCCGCCAAGGAGGTTATGTTTTCACTGGTGTTTGTCTGCAAAATAACTCAAAAAGTTATGAACGGATTTTGATGAAATTTTCAGGAAAGGTGGATAATGGGACAAGGAACAGATGATAATTTTGGTGGTGACTGGTTGAAGCAAAGTGGATAAAATAATAAATAAATAAAGTCTATCGTCTGACGGCCTCAGCAGCAATTCTAATTTCTAAAGACGGTGAAAATAGCGCCATTTGGTGGCTGGAAAGTACGTCTTGTTCTACTTGCTAAATATTGTTGTAATTCTAAAGTTGAAGTTAACGTTCTGTGTTCGAAAAAAAGTAAGTCAAAAATACAAAAAAACATTATATTCTGTGTTGGTACAAAATAAAAACGAAATAAATACACCACAGTGTCCCCATGGTGAAGGCATATATAACCTAATAATGATAGTGATGCAAATAACCTAATTGTGATGCAGGCTGCAAAATCTGATGCAGAGGGGGAGGGAATATCACCTACTTCTCTCTGAGTGCTTTTCTAGTCTATATATTAATTTCGACCGGGTTATATGAGCTGCATATATTCTGATCCTCACTCCACACAAAAGAAAAAGCATCGCAGAATGTCGTTCCTGTGGGCTCCGGCAACACTAAACCCTCGAGCTTGTCTGAGAAGGACTAAATGCACAAACCTGCTATTTTTAAATATCCCTTGGATATTCCGCCCATTTAAGAGTACTGTTTGCAGTGGAAACACTAAATGGACCGAGAGTCTAGGTACCATGTCTGAAGGGTTACTCTTGTTTCCAAAGGTACCATACCGAAAGTGTTTGGTGGAAATGGGACTTTAAGCAACTTAATCAAATGCCTCATTTTGTCCAACCAATATTTCCAAACTCAACTAAATAGGTCCCAATTAATTATTTCTGTTTTACAATTAGATAACTGATGAATCTTTGCAGCTCTAACACAGACTCAGGGCTTAACAAAAAGGATTGTGATATCGCCCGGGGCAAGCAACATGCCACATCAGGCTGGTAAATCTAACAACTCAATTGCCAGATCAGACAAGTGGTTAAAGAAAGAATTTAACACATTGTTTTCTCCGGAGCAGATAATGGTAGTAGCTAAAGAGTGAACCATCTCAGGGTACCTAGTGGCTTAGTGGATAGAGGAGGCATACCATACATGAAGTCAATGTGCTGCCACAGCAGCTGCAGGATTGATTCCAGCCTGTTGCCCTTGGCTGCATGTCGCTGTGTTAACGGAAGTATTATACAATTAATATGTAAGAATGAATTGAGTTCAGTCACTCTGTGTTTGAACTGACCAGTGACAAAGGTTTGCAAGTAAAGCATTATCATAAGATGTTTTTTTTTTAATTACATGTTAAATGCATGTTTTAAATTTGCTCATAAAAATGTTGGGGGTAAAAAAGTAAATTTATTGCAGAAACTGTTTTTACACTTGACTGAGGTATAAAAGCAGATGTATCAATCGAACAAATTGCGATAAACTGCAGTGTAAACAGGTTTATAGTATAACTGGTGATGTGCATGAGAGTTTAACCTCACTCAGCCCTCCCCTTCACCGAAGAGACAAAAAATGGCTGAAAATGAAAATATTAGATATACGTGGACTGTCATGATGTTGCACCCTCTTCTTCTGCAATGGTTTAATGGCACCCTAACGGAGATTTAGCGCCACCATCTGTTAATCTTGATGCACTCAAGTCCTTATAGTTGCATAACAGTTATGAACGGACACATACATTATTCACATTTCCTTTTGCTGATTTTCTGGAAATTCAGTTAATATTTAAGCTGCATTCAGATGAAAACTTGACTATAAACTCCACTGCACATTGTTGGGAGCCAGAATGTCACTGCCACATTACTCTTGGTCATTTCCTTTGCTGTAGGTACATGTTGTTGTGATGAGCTTGGCTGAGCAGCAGCACCTTTGTGTACACTCTGATCTCCCTCACATTATGAAAACACTGTCAACACGACATGCTGGAGTCACTGAACAATAAGTCTGTAGTGGAGAGACAAAGGCCGGGAGAGGTGTGATCTAGCTATGTGAAAGAGATGACTAACAATGTTTCAGTGGTAAAGTCATTAAATGGAATGGATAAGTCACCAAGTGGTATGGTAATTATAGTCTCTGGCCAGGAAGAATGATCATTGTTATTCCTCAAACTGTTGTCAGAGTTCGCATTAAGCAACAGTGAATTGTTATAAAGGATCTTTCAGATTATCAGTGTCGGATCTTAATTTGTCTTTCCTGTGTGCTCACATACAAAGACAAGAAAAGTAGTTGTTTATTGTTTTAAAATAGAATATCTTCCATAGGGCTGTACTGAATAGTTTAAAGCTTCAAAGCTTTGTTCAGAACATTGACATTTGAAATCTAAATCAACATATGCAGATAAAGGTATATGATATTGGAAAATATTAGTATTTTTGTGGCTTCCGAATAAGTTAAAAAAAATAGCCGCCCACAGATGCCATAACAGGAAATATGATGAGCTCACTGTCTTTAGTTTAACTATAACACCATGAACTGACTATCTTGACGGTCACATTTAAAGAAAATATGAACAAAAATCCCCTAACAAACATCCCCTAAATAAACAGGCCCTTACAAAAACAAAGTTCAAATCAATGGGGCAGTAGATGACTTCATCAAACAATAAAAACTAAGATTTACCAAATAGGCAGCAGTTAAAGACTGTAACCCTGTGCCGTCTTCCACGCTCCACACTCGCTTCAGCACACCTGCCTTTAATTAAAGGTTCCCATGATGCCAGGTCAGGTGGCGCATTAAAGTGACTCAAAAAATAATAGGAAACTAGGACTTGGTAGAAATGGCTCTAGCAGGTATTATACTATTTGTAGAATTAGATTCCAGTGGTGGCTGCTTGGGATTGTTTCCGACTTGTGTGATCCAAACATTTCCACAGCGTTGTAAAGTCCAAAAGTCAAACTTTATTGACAAAAGATAGAAAAACAATGCAAAGGGGCTGTGGCATTTGCTTTTGTTCAAGAGGCTAAAAACCCCCCAAAATTACCAGAATGCACTGCGCTGCACTGGACTGATATAAACGTTCCTGCTGGTGGGTGACGTAATGCGAGCTCGTCTGTTTAACTCAGGAAACAATATGGCAGCCTGCTGGTAACAAACTGTCTTGAATTACATTTAAACTGTAAGCCAAAATATGTTTCTGAAAACAGTTCTTACAAGAAATAGACGACACAGTTACAGAATCTTGGTTCATATTTTATCAGAAGCGCTGCCCCCTAATAGTCGACCGAACCGTAATCGACCAGAAAGGTCATTAGTTGGCAAGATATCATTGGTTGCTTAGTTGCTTAGCCTTGTCAAAATAAATCAAAACCTATGTGGACCATGTGGGAATTTAATTTGAAAGGACAGACACAGGAAGTGGCCACGCTCAGCAGTCAGACAGGAGTCAGGTTAATTTCCAGGGCTGGTACCTGCAGTTATTCCACAGGCTAGTTAATAACATGTCGGGCAGGAAATCCAAAGTGTGGGATCATTTTGAGAAGGTGAAGGACGAACCCAAGGTGATATGTAAACTCATCTTCATTGGTCGACTACAAACATGATGTATCATCTGAAACATGGAAGTAGCTACATGCCCATTAGCCCACAGCGTCATTAACAGGCGGCTCGCTCAGTGTGTGACGTGCACTTATAGATAAAATATAGGCCTATATTAATGAAGGTTCATTAGTATGGTTTTGTATTTCTCTGTAATGTAGCACAGTGTTAACAATGTTACTGATTCTATTCTTTCTCACACCTTCAACTCAAACCATTGTGTTGCCCCGCCCAAAATATATCATTTAATAATTAAATTAATATCATAAACATGCAGACGACTAGTCGACTAATGGCCCTTAATGACTATGGACGACTATGTCGACTAGGAAAGTTTTCCTGTCAACAGTTTTAAGATCAACAGTTTCACTGTTTGATCCACATTTTTTTCCTCTTTTATAATACAGGAAACAGTATGGCAGCTGCTTCTGGTTCACAAATTCTTGTATTACAGCCAAACAGTGCACTAAAATATGTTTGTGAAGTAATTTTTCTTGCTGAAAATATTATTTTTATAGATTATGTTTAGATTATGTGTCTGTATTGTCTATTTAAAAATACAGTAACAGAACTTTGGTTTATATTTCATCAGCACTACCTAGTTTTACTGTTTGATTGAAGTTTGGTCTGAGTTTGAGAGAAAGAGAGACACGGCTCTCTGTGGATCTGCTTCTTTACTCTGTCCGTAAGTATTATCAGTAGTTTGAGCAACAGCCCTAGATACTCAGGGTGGGAATTGCCAGGGGACTCATGAGACGATATTATCATGATACTTAGATCACAATATGATTTTATTGCGATATTGCGATATGCTGAGTCTTGCAATGTATTGCGATTTATTACCTTTTTTCCCAACTGCAAATTATTTCCCCAAAGGAAAGCTTCAATTTTACCTCATGAGATAAAGTTTTCAGTCTGTTCATCTGACTTTACTCATTTTTATTGCAGCAAAATGTGATGCAAAGCAAACAGACTGACCAGCACCATCATACAATCTGTCGTAAATGCTGCATACACCTGACAAACTGAACTGTTGGCAATTTAACGCTCTCTGAGAGGCCAGATTAAGCATGGGAGTTAAACACTTCACATGCAGTTATCCTGCTAACTGAATGGCAACACCCATGTTAGCAGCGTTGTCTGTTGCAACCACAATCCCCCAGTCATGTGCTGCATTTTGCAGGAGGTCTGCAGTGTTTGCTCCGGTGTGACTTTTGTGTACTAGTCTAGTTTGGAGAACATGAGACAGCAGTCGCCAGTCCTCTGTTAAATAATGTGCCGCTATACATATGAATCCACTGACCTTGAAGTCCAGGCGTCACAAGTTAATGCCACCCTTCCTGCTGTACTCAAAGACTCCTCAACTTTATGCTTCACTTGTCTGTAGAGGTTTGGTACGACTGTGTTGGTGAAAAAACATTGGGACAGAGTCACATACCGACGGAGTGCTTTTAGCGTGTAACAAAAGCCTTTGTTTTAAACAACGCTGTATGGACGCACATCTTTGCACATGAAGTAGGTGATGAACTGTGCTATTCTCTTAGCTTTCTCAGAGTTGGATGGTAGTTTTTTCAAACTTAGAGCGTCCAGTGTTGGTTGTTTTTTCAGCGGAGCGGGTTTAGCGCTAACTTGGTGGTTAGCGGCTAACGCTATCTCTGGATGGCGGAGTGTGAAGTGAGCCCTCGTAGTATTACCAGAGTATTTTATTCTGATATGACACTGCTTGCAAATCACGTGTCATATCTAAGTCCTTCTTTCCTTCCATGTTACAAAGAATCCGGGGCGTCGGTGGCTTAGTGGTAGAGCAGGCGCCCCATGTACAAGGCTGTTGCCGCAGCGGCCCGGGTTCGACTCCAGCTTGTGGCCCTTTGCTGCATGTCACGCCCTCTCTCTCTCCCCCTTCCACACGTGTCTGTCCTATTGGGTTGGGTCGGTATGAGAAAAAAAAAAAAAAACGGTCTGGTTTTTGAGAAAAAACGCATCAAGTCGGTAATACCGGATTTTCGCCACTTGGGGGCGCAATTGACTCATTTAAAATAAAAAACGACCATAGGACAACAGAGTGACAGTAACACGTTGTTTCTTTTATTCCTTACAAATAAATTTGCAGTTTTAGCTTACTCAATCAGTGCAAACAAGGGTTGCCTCCTTCGTCTGGCTCAAAGTCAAAGTGTTGCCATATTGGCGCATTCTTTGATTTCTTCAAGACTAAATTGTCCACCATTATCGACTCCCCGTCACTGTTAAACAAACTCCAGGCTACAGTAGAGGCCTCGGCGCATGCGCACTCGCACCCCCTAACTCAGTCCCTGCCCCACCCCCCTCTCTCTCCTGCTCGCTGTGCGCTTGGCGAAGAGGCAGACACAGGTGCTCACAGACTCGGGTCCAAGACGGAGTACCGAACTGAATTGGTATTACTGAGAACCGACCCAACCCTACTGTCCTATCCATTAAAGGCTAAAAATGCCCCAAAAAATATCTAAAAAAAAAGAAAAAAAAGAATCCAAAATAAGTCCAGACGTTTGATTTAAACAGCAATGGTGCATTTTTGATGGTGCCTCCATCTTTGTTTTGATGAACTTCCTGCTAAATTCTGCTGAGACCTTTGCTGCACCATCTAGTGGACTAAAAAGGTAATTGATTCTATTATTCTAGCACCAGAAGTTGTATTAAAATGTGTATTTGCAAAGATTAATGATGTATGTAATAAAAGATAGATGCTTGGCGTCCGTGTATGAAAACAATATCGCCATGCACAATATCATAAGACTGTGCTGTATCGATTTTTTGCCCCTACCCCTAATAGATACTAGCCACATTGTTATGACTCCAATCTCGTCGAAAATCGGAAAAGTACGCTTTTAATGTAAAAAAGGACTGACTAATTTAATCCAATGACTCACTTCATTCAAATTGATGATTCTTTTATGGGATTTAAAAAACGTTTTTTTAGGGTGATGATGTCATGAAATATGACAGACATTTGAAGCCTCACTTGAAAAACTCTAGAGGCTTTAATGTCCAAAAAATAAAAATAAATAAATCAAAGTGACATTCGGTAAAGCCCTAATTTTCCAGCTCAGGTAGTTTCACACTTGAGTGTTTAAACTTTTCTTTGATTGCCAGTTTGTGCTGAGAGTCTGTTTCTCAGCAGGCCACTGAGAGGAACAGAGGGTGTTCACACAGTAAATGTTGATGGTGCATGTCTGAGCTGAGGTTAGTTTGTGGTTTAAAGGCACAGAACAGAGGAGGTCATGTTAATACAGAAAATAGCCATGCGTATACAAAATAAGGACTCTAGGTACATATTACACAATGAGGCCGTGGGCTTTAAATATTTCCCTGCCTCATATTATCTAACTGAGATGCCATTCTAAGACTCTGACAGGGTACTTCACTTTCTCATGACATTGTGCTCTCCTGGAGTCTTTCGTATACAGGAAAAGGCCACTTCTGGGGCACACAAAGCCAGGAAGGGGCTGAGAAAAATGTTATGATTGCACTCAGTTAGCCCCTGCTGCTTTTTAAGGAACATGTGCGACCTAAAAGACAAAGTTGTGACAGAAGGCGAGGCAGGAATCTTTAATGACTCGCCCCGAGCACACGGTCAGAGCAGATCGCTCATCAGTTAGTATGAATACACAACACTTTGACACGTTCAGTTTGACTCGAGTCGGCCACCAACAAACTGTTACAGGCATTTTTTTGTCTTGCAGAAAACATGAGCTACCTTGGATTATTTAGTGCAGCTGTTTCGCTTGAGTAGCTACAGGCCTGCTGATAGTCGGGAGGAGTGCAGTGAAAAAGAGCAAGTGCTCAAGCCCGTTACAGTTCAGACTTGTGTCAACTCGATCCTGACTGAGTGAAATGAGCAAAGTGGAGGACGTTCTTAAAGAAGGAGCAGCAGGAGGAAACTAAATTTATCATTAGGAGCCAAAAACAAGCACCTGAACAGAGCAAAGCTATTGTAAGTGATTCATGCAGCAACTTTAGAGATTTTAAGAAATGACAAATTTAAAAGCACATTAAGGTGACACTCAGTACTCAAGGTAAGAGGAAACTTATCAGCTTATCTTTCTAGCCTGTCAAACATCCTGTCAAATCTAACCACTGCCACAACAACACTTTTTTTTAAATAGGAGTCTGCAACAGCAGTAGCACTTTTGCCTCTGTTTTCCACAACGAAAAGCATCAACAGCTTATATAAACCACTCACAACAGTTTGAAAGTATTTCAAGTCGCTGGCACTCAAGATCTCTTTGAAAGCGGCACCTTACCTCGCAGGCACATGTGAAGTGGCAGGTCAACTCGCCCCTCCTGTCTAATCCAGTCAGCTGCTCAAACTTCTGTTGTTTCTGTTTTGGCATCTGGTTTCTGCTCTGTTCTGGTCCCCCTCACCCAGACATCTTGACAAGTCTTCACTTTCTGTTCCTGTTTCCCTCTCTACCCTTGTTTCCCGTCCTCCTCCTCCTTCTTCTCCTCCTCCTCCTCCTCCTCTCTATGAGTGAGTGTGTGTTTTGGTCACAACGTCACTGCACCCTGCCCACTTTGTGTAAGAATGGGCCCTCTGTCTGTGTGTTTCCTACATGGGTAACTGGATTCTTGTGGTTGCTTTACTCATAGAGACGCTGAGTGATGTCAGAGAGGGAAAGTTAGGTAAACTGAATATGAAATGAAATCATAAGAAGGCTTTATTAAATGTCTCAAAACAAACTCCCCATGTTAGAATATTAAAAAAAGGCTCCACAGCACAAACCAATCTGAAGACCTTGCAACACCAGCCAGAAGTTGCAGGCAAAGTTGCAGCATTTTACATAATAGCACTAGATTACCACAACACCACTCCACCCATGTCGGAGTCCCAAAATAAATAGGGGAAATGAAAACTGTTAAAGTGTGTGTGTGCATTGTTCGTACCACCTAGTATAGGAGTGAGATCCAATTGAGATACGAAAGAGTGAGGTCATGCGTCTGCGCACACACACACTCACTGTGCCCGTGGCGTTTTGGTCAATGCCCTTTCAGTTCAGTCAAGCAAAAGAGTATTTTTATTCAAGTAAGAAAAAAGTGTTCTCCTGACATTAAGCAGCAGTCTATTTATTCTCTAATTGTGAAAGGGGGAAGTGAGGAGCTAAAGTGCACTGACTTGAATACTGTGCTCACAAACAGTACAATGTTGGCTTGTGAGCATACAGTAACTCAAAATGAGGTGAATGTGCAGCTGCATAATCAGGTCACACAACCACTAAGAAATTCCTTTTTAAAAGAATGTTCAAAGGGCACCTATTATGCTGATTTACAGGTTCATACTTTTATTTTGCATTCCTACTAGAATGTGCTTACATGCTTTAATGTTAAAAAAACAACAACACTATTTTCCCCATACAACACCTATATTCACCCTCTGTCCTTTATCGCCTGTCTCCTTAAGTCCCTCTCCCAAAACTCCTGTGACTGTAACAGAGAATAGCGGCACTGTCTACAAGGGAAAATCAACATTAAAGTCCTCTGAACCAAAATCTTTACAACCTCACACGTTCCAGCAGGAATATGATCTGAAATCAGGGATAAATTAACATCAGCAACCAAAGGTTACAGAAAACAAAAAAAGATTACAAGATTAAATGGCTCCCTGATATTAGCATGTAGCTATATATAGCAGTGTGCTTGCAGCCGGGGAGTGAATGTAACAGAGTATAGCAGAACTTTCTAACGCGAAAAATCATCAATAAAAGCTTCTCAACCAAAATCTTCACAACTGGACATGTTCCAAGAGGAATATGATCCAAAATGGGGCAGATATTAACAACACTGGCAAACAAAATTACATGTTTCCCTCTTGTTAGCATGTAGCTACATGTAGCAGTGTACTTGTAGCCGGGGAATGAATTTAACGGAGTATAGCAGAACTTTGTAATGCGAGAAATCACCAATAAAAGCTTTGCAAATAAAATCTCACAATTGGACATGTTCCAACAGGAATGTGATCTGAAATTGGGAAGAAATTAACAACATTGGCGACAGAGGTTACATGTTTCCCTCTTTTTAAGGATGAAAGCTGAAGTGTTTGGGGCACCATTATCTGCTCAGATTCAACTAAATGCTTCAAAACTCACTGGACGATGCTTCACAGTGCAGATGGACATTGACCTGAAGCATGCTGCAAAAGCAACCAAAGACAATTTTAAGGCAAAGAAGTGGAATGTTCTGCAATGGCCAAGTCATATCATCTGACCTGAATCCAACTGAGCATGCGTTTCTCTTGCTGAAGACAAAACTGAAGGCAAAACACCCAAAAC
>NC_065526.1:9327786-9338447 GCF_006386435.1 Epinephelus moara | reverse complement strand
TTCATTGTTTCATTTAAAACCCATTGTGGTGGTGTACAGAGCCAAAATGACGACAACTGTATCATTGTCCAAATAATTATGGACCTGACTGTATATATACGACAGAAAATGAGGAAAGGCTTAATAGGGCTTCTGTCTCTGATGTTTTTGTGGTGTTAGTTTCCAAATTCAACTGTTTAAGAATTTATAAAATAATGTTTTTTTCATTATAATGAATGGGGAATTTTATCTTTTCATATCTTAAAGTAGCTGAAATTTAAAAGAACTCAAACAAGAATATCGATAGTTAAAAGTAACAAATGCATGCGTCCTTCATCTGAAATATGATTTGATCACCACTTTTATTTTAGACTAATCTACTGCAGCTACATTTTGTCTGATAACCTGGAAAATACAGTTCCAGGGCATCTGACTGGCTCAACATGCAGTGTGTCTTTTCCTTGCTATAGGGCATGGTTACATGAAAATTGATGAGACAAGCCTCACCATGTCTGCAGGTGTGTCTGAGCCATCTTAGACAAATAGCAACCACCCACACACACACACACACACACACACACACACACACACACACTGAGCACAGAGGGTGCAGGCTGACTGGCAGGGTGTGTAGCGCTACACAGTGAAGCTATATCACAGCTGCTGTTGAGGCACTACAGTGTCCAGTCACCTCGAGCAAGTGTTGATTAATGACCTCGGTGTAGCAGCACTTGCCTTGATGGAAATCCTTCCTTATAGTAGTTTATATGAAAATGATTTCTCTGTATATTCCACTCGCTGCTTTTGATTGCTACTGGAGACGTCCCTGCATGTAGATACTGAAAATCTTAAAGCTACAGTTCACCTCAGAATGAAAAATATACATTTCTCCTCTTACCTGTAGAGCTATTTATCAATCTAGATTGTTTTGGTGCGAGCTGCCAAGCGTTGGCGGTATTGGCCATAGAGATGTCTGCCTTCTTTCAAATTTAACTAGATGGCACTCAGCTTGTGGTGCTCAAATTGCCAAAAAAATACATTTGAAAAACTCAACAGCAATGTCTCTTGTCTTAAATCATGACCTGGTTACTCAAGATAATCCACAGACCTTAGTGTGAGCAGTTTCATGTAGGAACAATGTTATGTTTACCGAACTACACCAGCCAACTGTGTCATTGTAGAGAAGGATGGGTGAATCTACTCATGGATAAGAGGCTTGTGACAGCGCGAGATGTAAACATTAATGGTGTCCTCCTCAGCTGAGCTGTGGCGTTAGCTAGCTCAGGTGCTTGGTGAGTTAGCAGTAGATGCACACTTCATTCTGTGCGGTGTTACGGTTGGCGGGTGTATTTCAGTAGATAGAAAATAGTTCCTACGTGAAACTGCTCACAGAAAGGTCTGTGGATTATCTTGAGTAAGTGGGTCATGATTTCTAGAAAGTGACAATGCGATTGAGTTTTTTTATAAATGTATTTTTTGGGACTTTGAGCACTGCAAACACAGTGCCATTGAGTGCAGCTATATATTCCATTGGATTATTGTATTCTCAAAATAATCCATAGACCTTTTTGTGTGCAGCTTCATGTAGGAACCATTTTCTTTCAATGGAACTACACCTGCCAACTGTATCACTGTGCAGAAGGAAGTGTGCATCTACTGCTAGCTCACCTAGCACCACTGAGCTAGCTAATGTTACAGCTCAGCCGAGGACGACACCATAAATGTTTACATCTCTCACTGTCATGAACATGAGCCTCTTGTCCTTGAGTAGATGCACTCTTCCTTCTGCATGGTAATACGGTTGGCAGGTGTAGTTCACTAGAAAGAAAATAGTTCCTACATAAAACTGCTCACAACAAAGTCTGTGGATTATCTTGAGTAACTGGGTCATGATTTCTAGAAAGAGACATTGCTGTTGAGTTTTTCCAAATGTATTTTTTGATTCTTTGAGCACCACAAGCTGAGTGCTATCTAGTCAGGGCGTAAAATTAACACCCGCCAAGCGCCAATGGCGGGTAAAAAATGAGTTTGGCGTGTAAAACAAAAACACACACTCGCCAGTGGCCGATGGAAAATTTTGAATTGCATGTGGGTTTTTTATGTGCTTCGACCATTTCTGCCAGCTGTGTCCAGGGACGGTTTTTGCCATGTGCAATGTGGGCGACCGCCCAGGGCGCAATCTATGTGAGGGCGCCCTCCAAAAAAACCAAAAAAACCAAAAAAAAAAAACTCGCCAGTTTTCTAGACTACCGCTCATTTCCATGTCAAGTTAGTGGAGTGGGTGCCCCATTATCACGTTTCAAACAGCAGCAGAAAGGAAAGGCGAATCCTAGAGGTTGTGGGTTGAACGGGGATCACAGACAGGAACGTGGCGGAGGCTCATAGTGCTCTGCAGCGAAAGATAATGGCTTACCGGCGACAGAGAAGTCCGACTCCAGGTCCAGTAATTTCCTCTGTCGTTGGCGTCATGACTGCCCAGTAGTACCTGGACAACCGAGCCGTGGCGGCACACAGGTATGTGGTACCTGGACAACCGAGCCGTGGCGGCACACAGGTATGTGGCGTGTCAGAGGAGAAACATGCGGTTCACATTTCCACAAACCTCACCGCACTTTAGGGACTGTTCTTTACTTATGGAGGGACTGTCAGGGGAGGAGGGTGGCTGGTTGATTTTTATTTTTTTATTTTATTTTGATCCCCCCTATGTTAATCACTTATTGATGCTGTTTTTGAAGTATGAATAAGTCGATAAGTAATTTATTCCATTGAAATATCATTGATGTATTATAGAAAAGTGATTTATCTTTTTTTAAATGACAAAAGGCGCATCTGCCTCATTTTTGCCGTGGTATCGTGATACTACTACTGCAGCCTTTGCCGCAAGCACGCCAAAGAAACACAGAGGACAGGGTTGGATTTTCCTAAAGTTGGATTTTCATACTAAAAACGTAAGGTAATTATTTTTCGTCAAATAAGGCACAATTTTTTTTATTTGGCTGGTGAAAAATATGTTCGGCCAGTAAATTTTTGGAGGTCACTAGCCAATGGCAGATGAGGTAAAATGTTAATTTTACGCCCTGTATCTAGTTCCATTATATTTGAGAGGAGACAGACATCTCTATGGCTGATATTTCCAGCACTCGGCAACTAACATCAAAACAATTTAGACCAGTGGATCCCAACCGGTCCGGCCACGAGGTCCAGATTTCTCCTGAGTCATTAGTTTGAGGTCCCACAGTTTAATACATCAGCATCATACTTGCGTTTGGCCATGTGATTAACTAGTTTGTGGTCTCTGTGACGTATCTGTCCATTAGTCACTTACAGAACAGCAGAAAACAGCACTTCAAAATAAAAGCTCTGTGCTGGAAATTCACTGTACATAAAAAGAGAGTGCATGACCCAATTTTGGACCGTGACCCACCAGTTGGAAACCAATGATCTAGACTGATAAATAGCACTACAGCTAAGAGAAAATATGCATTTTAGATTTGGGAGTGAGCTGTCCCTTAAAGTTTGATCCATTTTTCAACTATAAGAGGTGGTGAGGAATGATATGAAAAAGCTGTTGGTTTTTAACAATGTGCCTTTTCAGGTCCGTCTTTATTTTGTTCTTACTTTATAAGGACCTTATTATACCTTCCATTTCCTCTACCTTATGATTTACACTGCAGTGACCCTCGCACATGTCCCATTTCCTCCATGGAAACCTTACTCTCAATACATGCATCGTTGTACTATAATGGGCGTAGCTCCCATCTGGTATATAGAAACCTTATTCTCAGTCCAGCTCAACAATACACCCCTTTATCCAGCTCAGGTCTGTAGCCGAGCAAATTTGTAGGAAAGCCCAGTGAGCTCACACTGCATCACTGATCACACAATCATGATAGCAAAAAAGTGACTGTGACATTACCAGTAGCGTTAGGGAAAGCCTTGTGGAATTACTGGATTGTGCAAAAGGGCATTGCAAATCACTACGACCTACTGGCTCAGCTAACACACACATTGAAAAAGGAGTGTGTATGAGCCTTACACGGTGCACTCTGTGGCTTCTTGAATGTGAGCGCTAATGAAAAGTGACTAAAGGGTCGCTGTCGTGGAATCTGACAAGTGTCCAGAAATAGTCTGCTAATAAAACCAGTCCCCCAGAGACAAACCTTAGCTGTGATTCAGTCCTGTAAAATGTTTGGGCCCGGTGCTGTGAAAACAGGCAGAGAGTGAAAGCGAGACGAAGACATGATTAGTCTATATAAGGAATTGCCTTTTGCGCTCGAGAAAAGCCATCATTTAAAGAGCTATTGGCTGGCATGTAAACGTAAGGCTTTTACAAGGGCACCTAATTACACATTCCAACTGTGAGGTCAGTCTGAGTTATTTTAACATTTAATTACGTAATAATCTCAGCATAGTTATCATATGACACACGCTGTATTCAGGGACTTTAAACTTTTCTTTCTTGGCTTGTGAAGAACAAAACTTTGGTCTACTCTGCTACATAAATAAATAAAAAGGGCGACACTGTAAGTTTACAGTGAAGGAAGTATTTTTCCAATGTGCTTACATTTAATCATTGGGGACTTTCTAAGTTCCTCTTTGCTCCGCAGTACTTCCAAATACAGAAGAAGCAACATGAGACACTGGGGGAATAAAAAGTCACTCAAGCTAGCCAAGATATTTGGGTTGCCATGGAGATTTGAATTTAAGGTAGCCAGAAAAAAACAAGGATGAAAAATAGATTATGCATGAAGAAACTGCTAAACTCAAATAGATAGATGGATGGATAGTCTTTGAGTTTAAAGAGGACATGAACAGTTCAGTGCTAAAGCAGATTAATGCTGCATAATAATAGCTGTGTCATTATCTTTTAAAGACAGACTTTGACTGGTGTTTCCTGCCACAGTAATGTCTGATAGTCTTGTAAGACAGACAGACAGACAGACAGTAGTGTGACCTTATGTGGTCATGGGATAACCAAGAAGTACAAAAGTGCACTTCCCTGTTTTTTTGTCGTTGTGAGTGTTTAAAATAGCAAGACTCTGTGCAGTGTCACAGCTTTTTAAGTGAAAACAATAAAAGGTTGTTAATTTCAGATTTGGTAGCTACAGGAACATTTTGACACAACGGTGAAGTTCAATTAGAAATGTTCACTCTGCAGGGAGAAGAAATAGGAAACTCCTTTTCTTTAAAAACTCTGCTCAACTTCAATTTATATCAACATGACAGTAATTGAATCTTTTGCTTGCATTAATCCCCTCACTGTGTCACATATTCTCATCTCGTTATTATCGCAGTATCCAGTCCCCTCTCCTGGGTAATCGCTGTTAATCAATGTCACCTGTTAACAAAACAGACTTCACCCACGGCAGCTTAAGTGAACATTATTTTTGTATGAGTAGCTCCAATAAAGGCTTAGACGCACCAAACTGACATCAAAGAAGTTGCGATGAAGGCCGACTGTGGCATCACCTCACATTGGCTGTGTCTCAGCCAGAAAAGCTGTGCTGAACACACCACATTAACGACAGCCACGAGCACGTACGTTCTCCGCGTGCCTGTGAAGAAGTAAACTCTTCATACCGGCAGGCAGCGGCAGTCTGTATTCGCCATTCAAAAAAGGAAACCAGAAGACCAACAAGATGGATTCAAGATCTTGTTAGCCAGTTGTTGTGCCATATTTACGTCAAATCTTGCAAGCACGATAATAAATAATAATGATTATAATAATGCATTTTATTTAACGGCGCCTTTTAGAGCACTCAAGGAGACCTTACAAGACACAGTAAAAAAACAAACAAACAGCAAAGTATCCATAGATCATAAAATCAGACAAATCAGTAATATCAGTGCAAAACTCAATATGAGTAAATCAGACTGAGTATGACAGCTTAAAAAGTTGTGTTTTCAGATGGGACTTAAATGTGGAAAGCGAATCATTATTGCGAATGTTGTGGGGCAGAGAGAGAGGCGGCTGATGTTTAAATCAAGCATCAGACGCACATAGAAAATGATAATAGTAATAAGATAAGGGAAATAAATAAATAAATAAAAAGATAAAATTACATTAACATTAAAAATAAATGAATAAAATAGAAAAAATTAATAGAAATAAAATAAAAAAGTAAAAAATAAATAAATAAAAAACTACATAAAGAGCTTCCAGGTCTTGTCTCCAAGGGAAAATCTAACCTTTTCAAGATTGAGGCGGTTTAGGATCTCCTTAAGCCAGCTGTTGTTTGTGAGGGTGGAAGAGTGTGTTTCCACTG
This sequence comes from Epinephelus moara, assembly GCF_006386435.1. NCBI lineage: Eukaryota > Metazoa > Chordata > Actinopteri > Perciformes > Serranidae > Epinephelus > Epinephelus moara. Next base: position 9,332,202 of record NC_065526.1, on the reverse strand, counting down.
AAACAAGATGAGACGCCTAACTAATAGAGTTGTTGAAAGCCAAAACACGCTGTTTTATCAATGGGAAGTTTGGTGTTGTAGGTGTTGAAACTCCAACCAGGGCCATAAGAGGATCAGGATTAAGGTTCATGCCAAAAACTGTCCCAAGTGTGTTAAATATTCGATGGCAAAAGATAGTTAAGGCTGTATATTTCTGATGGTGGAACAGCTGAATGCTGAAACATAACAGACATAAACATGTGTCATGCTTAGATTTTATCTTGCTACTATTGAATAGAAATCCAAAATTTTGGATGCATCAATAATTGTCTTATAATCACAGCTCAGCCTCTGAATCAGAATCGAATCATGAAGTGCGGAGAGTTTCCTAACCCTATCAAACAGCAAATGTGATGCTCTTACGAACACACACACACATAAACACACACTCCTGCGCTGTGCCCTCTGCAAAAACATCCCTATCCAAAGTTTTGAGCATGTAACATTGCTTTTACTGTAGGTGCTGCGATAGAGTACAGACTCTGTGCCGAGCTCGTCCCTCAGGTCACTGCAGCCCTGAGAGACACTTTCATATGTGTGTCAGCTTCCTCTCATCTGAAAGGCTCCTGAGGTCATCTGTGTAGTTCAGCTGATGCAGAGTGGGGGGGGCATTAAGGAGCGCTGCTGGCACACTGCAAAAATCAAACTCCATTTCCTATTTGGCCTTAAATCATGAATAGAAAATGGGACAGCACTTCTTTGGAGCTGGAAAAAACAAATTGGAGAAAAACTCTGGCAACAATGTGCAGACAGTGAACACAGTTAAAACACAGCTAAATGCACGCAGTCGCGTCACGGGGAGAGTTTGACGTTATGTAAATCAATGAAACCAGACGGTATTTTCTCCAGTAAACAGGGAGTATATGACAAGGTGGTGGAGGAGCTCAACTGACTGCACAATACAGTTTAACTTTCAACTGGAGTTGTTTGTTTAAACAGCATACAGACTGGTGAGAGAAAGTACAACAAAAAGCTAAAAGTATATTCGAGGTTGAGGATCACTCTTAAAGCTCGTCTGGGTCGAGCCTTAAGCTATATAGCAGACATGTGAACTCCATGTGAGCCAGTTTGCAGCCCCTGATCCTCAGCTTGGCCTTTCTGGCTGTTCCAGAGTCGAGGCTTAAATTGAAAGGTGACTGTGCTTTTATCCATCAGGGCGTCTCAGCTTTGGAACGACCTGCCTGAGGAGATAAGGCTCGCCTCGCAGAATCAGTGACTTTGTTTAAATAAACTCATTTTTATAGACTTTCTTTTATGTGATGTCGTTGTCCTTTTATTACTTTTATCATCTTTATATTGCTCTCACTGTTTTTATTTGTTTGTATCATTTATTAATAATTACCGGCTGCAACACTGTAGTGATGGCTTGTATTGTTTTCACCATGTGAGTGTGTGTGTGCACGTCATCATGGTAAAATGTGAACCTGGAGACGCCTGTTGTAGCGGAAACCAGGGATGTTCCTGGTGACTAATTCCCATGTCGACTAAATGACAATTTTAATTAAGACGATTCGACTGGTCTAAAAAAGTACTGCCAAACTGCGCTGGTTTTGTGAGAGGACATCTCTCCAATTTCCTACCGTGCTGTTTTAAAACTCGGGGAGGGGGACTGCTGTCTGACGGCTCTGTAGCACCCACTAGTGGCGGGTGGCTACATGACAGTTCAGTGGCCTTGTACATAAATAAAACACTACTGGGTTTAACCGACTAATATTTGTGGTGCCGCTTAGCGAGGGGGCGGACGTCTAATCGCGCGCATCCCTAGCGGAAAGGTGTTCTGAGTATTTTAGCAGGTGTCTGATCAAGTTCAAAGATGGGAGTGGTCCAAGCAAGGGCACCCGACGTACGGTGGTCGAAAGTAGGGAAGGGTGGGCGTTAGGCTTGTGCCGATTCCCGGTTTAACCGGTTCGGTCCGGTTTAAGAGCTCCACCCGGTTTAATTCACGTCAACCGGATAAACCGGGTGGGGCGGGGAGCTTTTCACATCAGCGGCGTGTCAAGGGACTATATTCAACTTATCTTGCATTGAAACATTTATTTTGACAACTTAATAAGGTTTATGTATGTTTTTAAATGAAGTGGATGAGCCTACAAGTGTTTTGTTTAGTTTGTCTGAGGCTCCGCGGACTGCGAACTCCGCAGCTCCGCTCAGCTGTCTGCTGCTGCTGCGAGAGAAGTGCCCTTCTGCTTCTTCTTCTTCTTGTGTAACCTTGTGTGTATTGGCGGTTAATATAGTATTATCGCCACCTAGTGGATTGGAAGCGCATTACACCTATAATAGGCTTTCATTGGGAAAAATAGCTCAAATGCGACCCCCAGTGGTAAAAGTAGGTATATAATTCGATATATCGGTTCGGTTAGATATTTGGCTTTAAATCAAACCGGTTGGAAAATTTTCAAACCGGTACAAGCCTAGTGGGCATGCTGCCCCACCACTTTACACTCCTGGCCCACATTTGTTTTAAGTCGTGTATTGCTGATTGATCCCATCGCAAAATGGGTTTTGTCTTGCTTTTGTTTGGCTTTGAGTTATTGTTAATGCCTTCTTTGGAGGATCCTGCTTTGGTGCGTCTGTTGAAGCACTTTGTAAACTGACTTTACAAAGTGTTATGTGAAGTTATTATTGTACTGTAAATTGTGGAAATGTACAGTTTCTGCCTTTCCTAATGTTAGTAGTACTACAGGATATCAATATAACAAGAATTCTTGTGTGGATTCATATATAGCTGATTTTTCTCTGTGGGGATGAAACAATTCTATGAAACCATCCCACAGATCAGAGCGTGATACTTGAGCCCACATGGGGGCATGTTGGACAAAAAAGGTTGGAAACCACTGTTGTAAATATCAAATATAACGACCAGTGTGAGGGGTAACATGTTGAAAAGTAATGTGCCACAGTGGTCACTTTACATTTGTCTGTAATGCAGGAATGTAACGTGTTAATGTCATTTTTTCAATAATCAGAATGCAGTTACAAATCAAACAATTATGTTGTTAATAGCGTTACATAAGTTCTCCAATTACCTGCAAATTGGGCCGATAAAAGATAAAAATCATCCAACAAAGAACCAGTGGTCTTACAAACTCTTTGAGAGACTTGTCCTCATGAGGTAAACCTACTGCTTTAATGATTAACACATCAAATAAGCTGGACTAATTATCTATAAAGATGTTGTTTGATAAGCGAGCCACTTGCTTGAGTTTATTTGAGTGTGTTTGGCCCGTTAAATGCCGTTCATATGCCGATTAAATACATGTGTATTTTTCCTTTTTAAGTCTGTCATTATCGAATGGTGTCAGGAAGGCTCTCATATTATTTTCATTAGGTCATTAGGTTTATGGAAAGCACTCTGAGTTGCTTTGTTGCTTAAATGTGCTGTATAAATAAACTTGCCTTGCGTTGCCTATTGATGTGATAATTTGAGGGAATTATATTTGTATGAGGCCATGTTAGCAGGCCAACCTCTGTTATATGGTTTTATATATTGATGTAGTTTTATTCTGAGGCAGTTATCCCCTGCTAGCAGAGCTGTCTTAACCCGTTCACAACCCAATTATGTTCCAAACATACACAAAGAAAATTGTGTTATTGTGGATTCCTACTCGAAATGCACTCATAAATCATTAGCAAAAAATATTTTTGATTAGGATACTTTATTATGTGTTATTTTTTCTGTCCTTTCCAGTGGACGAGAATCTAAACACAGAAATCACCTAACGGTAAAAATCCCAATAAATAAACAAACAAAAAACATGAGATTATTTATGATTCATGAATTGTTAACTCATATAAAGGAATAAATTGATGCTTTAAAACACAATCCATATGCACACCGATCAGCCAGAACATTCAAACCACTGACAAGTGAAGTGAATAACTTTGATTATTTTGTTCCAATGCATTGTTCTGCTGGGAAACCTTTGGTTCTCGCATCATGTGGATACCACCTGATATGTTCCACCCACTCAAACACTGTTGCAGACCAAGTACCCCCCCCTCATGGCAACAGTACTCTCCAATGGCAGTGGCCCCCAGCAGAAATTAGCAGCATGCCACACTACAAAAACTGTTTAGAAATGGCCTGTGGAGCGTGACAAAAAGCTCAAGGTGTCGACCTGGCTTCCAAATTTCCCAGGTCCCAATCTGCTCAAGGATTCTTGTGATGTGCCGGTACCCCAGATGTACCCCTAATCCAAGGTGGGGCCTCCTTGGATCGGACTTGGCTCTGACCTGTTGAAGCTTTGACACAAGATCTCTGGGAGTGTCCTGCGGTGTCTGGCACCAGTGCGTTGACGGAAGATCCATTTAGTCCAGTGGGTTGTGAGGTGGGTTAATGGCATGTGCCACAGATGCTCATTCAGAGTGGGATCTGGG